>NC_036842.1:47784505-48001443 GCF_002910315.2 Salvelinus sp. IW2-2015
AGGCTAACTCTGTTAGCTAGCCGCTAAAGGCTAACTCTGTTAGCTAGCCGCTAAAGGCTAACTCTGTTAGCTAGCCGCTAAAGGCTAACTCTGTTCTGCTAACCAATAATATTGTCATGCTTTGCTGCTCGCCATGCCAGAAAGACAAATTACAAAAAACTTCAGACTACGTTGTGGGGAGTTTTTTTGGACAGTTACATTGCGAGGCATTTAATGAGAGGGAGCTCAATGAATTAGCAAATTAGTCACTGCTTCATTTGGAGAGCCCTGAGTTCAGGCATCGCTTGGTTCAACAGAGCTGTATCCACATTTTTATTACACTGTGCTAGTTAGTGTAATGCAGTGGATTAGACAATGTAAAATGCAAGGACCCTGTTAAAGAAGCCGGTTTCCCGGACCTAGATTAAACGCATTCCTAGATTAAAAACACTTTCAATTACATTTTTCCGTTGAGAGACCACTGGGGCTGGGAAACTTACTTTAGTGTTGCCGAAATGAACACTGTTCTGCTCATTTTGCCAGGCCTTGTGAATGGACAACTTTGTCATTGCACTTTCAGAGGTGCAATAAATAACACAGTTAGTAACACAGGCCCTTTAGACCCTTTAGACCTAAACAGCGTCTGTCGTGGCCAGATGTGTAACAAATGCAAAAATGAAAGTTGATTCATCTGATTCTTCTAAGTGTATTTTTTCTGATGTTTATTAAATTGTTTTACTTGACTTTTCAATTTTTGTCCTCAGACTTTTATTCAAGAGGTAAGGATGATTAGGCATTGACCATGGATAGATAAGATGGGAATCATTAAGCTAAATCAAGATGAATTCAGTTATTTTGATTGAAATCTAACATCAACTGCTTAAAAAGCTATAGAGCAGGGGTGTCAAACATACAGCCTGTGAATTTTTAGGGGGGGACGAACTCAATATACTTTAAAACTACTAAAACCAAATCGAAACTGTGTAGAAATTATAATGGACCTACAGTGCCTCCAGAAAGTATTCACACCCCTTGACTTTTTCCAAATTGTCTTGTACGCCTGAATGAAAAATTGATTAAATTGAGATTTTCTTTTGTCACTAGCCTAAACACAATACCCCATATTGTGTGTATGCCAGTGTAATTATGTTTTTTGAATTTTGTTATGGCAAGTCTAAATAAGTTCATAAGTAAAATGTGCTTAACAAGTCACATGATAAGTTGCATCTGTGTGCAATAATAGTGTTTAACATGATTTTGAATGACTACCTCATTTCTGTACCGCACACACATAATTATCTGTGAGGACCCTCAGTCGAGCAGTGAATTTCAAACACAGATTTAACCACAAAGAACATRGAGGTTTTCCAATGCCTCGCAAATAAGGGCACCTATTGGTAGATGAGTAAAAAGGGCTGTGATAGGAGAAAACTGAGGATGGATCAACAACATTGTAGTTACTCCACAAGACTAAACCTAATTGACAGAGTAAGAAGGAAACCTGTACAGAATAAGAATATTCCAAAACATGCATCCTGTTTGCAACAGGGCACTAAAGTAATACTGAAAACAAATTGGCAAAGCAATTAACTTTTTGTCTTGAGTACAAAGTGTTAGGATTGGGGCAAATCCAGTATAACACATTGCTAAGTACCACTCTCCATATTGTCAAGCATAGTGGTGGCTGCATCATGTTAGGGGTATGCATGCAATCGTTAAGGACTGGGGAGTTTCAGGATAAAAAAGACATGGAACGGCCCTAAGCACAGGCAAAATCCTAGAGGAAAACCTGGTCTGCTTTCCACCAAATACTGGGAGATGAATTCACCTTTCAGCAGGACAATAATCTTAAACGCAAGACCAAATCTAGACTAGTTGCTTACCAAGAAGACATTGAATGTTCCAGAGTGGCCGATTTACAGTTTTGACTTAAATTTGCTTGGAAATCTATAGCAAGACTTGAAAATGATTGTCTAGCAATGATCAACAACCAATTTGACAGTTCTTGAAGAATTTTGAAAATAATAATGTGCAAATATTGTATAATTCCGGTGTGCAAAGTGCTAAGAGAATTGCCCAGAAAGACTCGCGTCTGTATCGCTGCCAAATGTGATTCTGACATGTATTGACTCATTGGTGTGAATACTTATGTAAAACAGATTTCTGTATTTCATTTTCTATACATTTGCAAAAATGTCTAAAAACATGTTTTGTCATTATGCTGTATTGTATAGATTGGGTGAGACTTAAAAACATATATTTATTTTTATACATTTTTAATTAAGGCTGTAACAACAAACTGTGGAATAAGTCAAGGAGTATGAACACTTTCTGAAGGCACTGTATATTCATACAGTTTCTTGACTGTCCAGCTAGTAAATATTGTTTGCAAATTGACATAAGGAAATATAACCAATTTTCAGTGTGGCCCTCCGCACCTCGTTGAAGACCACATTTTGTGTTGTGGAAAACAGATACAGACAGCTCTGGAATGTGACTAATTTCATTAAGACAAAATGGCGTAATCGGCTTAATTAGCATCTTCCCTCTGACGTCCCAGTGTGCATGGTGACATTTGACTAACTGTGGGGGACAGAGTTGAGTTGTGTGGAAAGAGCCTGTCACCAGGAAGGAGGTGTGTGCCTATCTACGTGTGGTGAGACTGGGAACACAACCTCTGCAGCCTTACTCAGACGCTCACTGTTGACAGTACAAAAGATGCATGTAACTCAATATTAGGAAGGTGTTCCTATTACATTCCACTCCTGTCTCGACTTTTAAGTCTTAACTGAAGACTCATCTCTTCAATAGGTCCTATGATTGAGTGTAGTTTGGCCCAGGGGTGCGAAGGTGAACGGCAAGGCACTGGAGTGACAAACCTCCCTGGCTGTCTATGCCTGGCGGGCTACCCTCTCTCCACTGCCATTATCTGCCTCTAACCCTATTACAAGGGCTGAGTCACTGGCTCACTAGTTCTCTCCCACACCATCCCTAGGAGGGGTGGGTCACGTCGTGCCAGGCTTTTTTTTGCTATACTTGATATGAGTGGGTTGAGTCACTGACGTGGTCTTCCTGTCTGGTTTTGCGCCCCCTCGGGCTCGTGCAGTGGGGGAGGTCTTCGTGAGCTATACTCAGCCTTGGCTCAGGGTAGTAAGTTGGTGGTCTGTTGATATCCCTCTAATGGTGTGGGGCTGTGCTTTGGCAAAGTGCGTGTGGTTATATCCTGCCTGGTTGACCCTGTACGGGGGAATCGTCGGACGGGGCCCACAGTGTCCCCCACCACCCCCGTCTCATTCTCCAGTATCTATACTGCAATAGTCTATGTGCCGGTGGCTAGGGTCATTCTGTCCTATCTGGTGTAATTATCTTGTCTTATCTGGTGTCCTGTGAACTTTAGTATGCTCCCTCTAATTCTCCCATCTCTCTCTCTCCCCTCCCGGAGGACCTGAGCCCTAGGACCATGCCTCAGGACTACCTGGCCTGACGACTCCTGGCTGACTCCTGGCTGTTTTTGACCCTCTCCCTCCCTCTCCTGCACCTGCTGTCTCAACCTCTGAATGCCCGACTATGAAAAGCCAACTGACATTTATTCCTGAGGTGCTGACTTGTTGCACCCTCTACAACCACTGTGATTATTATTTGACCCTGCAGGTCATCTATGAACGTTTGAAGATCATGAAGAACGATCTGGCCTTAATGGCCATGTACTCTTATAATCTCCACCCGGCACAGCCAGAAGAGGACTGGCCACCACTCAGAGCCTGGTTCCTCTCTAGGTTTCTTCCTAGGTTCCTGCCTTTCGAGGGAGTTTTTCCTAGCCGCTGTGCTTCTACATCAGCATTGCTTGATCTTTTAGGCTGGGTTTCAGTATAAGCACTTTGTGACATCTGCTGAAAAGGCTCTATAAATCAATTTGATTGCCGAAAGGCCAGTCAGTCTCTGGCAAATCAATCTTCAAATATGAACATTCTATTATTGAGCTCGAAGAGATCAGAGGATTTGATCCTGATTGATAAACCTCACAGCTATCATCCAATCACAATGTTTTATGCAAATTAGACTTGTGGGAAAATTGTATAACTTAATTCATACATTTGATTGCCCAATGTTAGAATGTTTCCATTCTGACGTAATACATTTAATTGTAAACATAAACATTGGGTGCGGGAAGAACAGAGGATTCTCGTTTATTGACTGTTTTATCACCAGCCAATGTGATCACAGCAGAGAAGCGCTCGCCATTCAAACTTCCCCGCCCGTTCATTGTGAAAACTGTAGTCTATTTCGTAACCAGCAAGCAAAAGCAAGGTGCTACTACTGAATTTAGGCAACCACAATCTGTGTTATGCAAGCCATAGACCAACAAAAATATTTTGGTCTGATGCACGTTTTGTGCAAATTAATTGAAGTTGAACATCGCCAAATGCGTCAGTTTAATTACGTGCAATAAAAAGCCTATTTAATGAAACCCTGGCTGACAGTGGCTGTTGACGTAGGCAACAGATCGCAAGGCAGTGAATCCCCGATTTCCCCACTTAGCTCCTTTTTTGAAATGGCATGTTCACTTTCTCATCCATAAATGCATATCAAGTGCAAGTACGCTGTTCAGCAGCTCACATCAGAAGGATGGGAACCTTTTCGCTTGGAGGCAAGGTTATTATAGTAAACTGAAGCTAAAACTATTTAGTCAACTGAAATTATTTTTGCCTCCTAAACTAACTAAAATAAAAAAACATCACGAATTCTGTTCAGTTTTAAATCAACCACATCTAAGACAACCACATCTGCCAAGCTGATCCTCAACACGGGCCCCTCAGTGGTGTGTGCTCAGTCTCCTCCTGTACTCCCTGTTCACCATGGACTACATGGCCAAGAACGATTCCAACACAATCATTAAGAGGAAAAGGAGGGCTGGGGATGCCCCCATTCTCATCGAAGGGGCTGTAGTGGAGCAGGTTGAGTGCTTCAAGTTCCTTGGTGTCCACATCAACAACAAACTGTCATGGTCCAAACACACCAAGACAGTCGTGAAGAGGGCACGACAACGCCTATTCCCCCTCAGGAGAATGAAAAGACTTGGCATGGGTCCCCAGATCCTCAAAAAGTTCTACAGCTGCACCATGAGAGCATCCTGACTGATTGCATCACCGGCTGGTATGGCAACAGCTCGGCCTCCGACCGCAAGGCACCACAGAGGGTAGTGCGTACGGCCCAGTATATCAATGGGGCCAAGCTTCCTGCCATCCAGGACCTCTATACCAGGTGTTGTCAGAGGAAGGCCTTAAAAATTGCCAAAGACTCCAGCCAACCAAGTCATCGACTGTTCTCTCTGCTACCATACAGCAAGCGGTACCGGAGTGCCAAGTCTAGGCCCAAAAGGCTTCTTAACAGCTTCTGCCCCAAGCCAAAAGACTCCTGAACAGCTAACCAAATTGCTACTCTGTTTATTATCTATGCATAGTCACTTTACCTCTACCTACATGTACATATTACCTCAATTACATCTTTGATTTAACTATAGTGTATTTTTGGTTATTGAACATTCCCTGTTTGTCTGTTTTATTTGTTTGTCATGATCTCGTTTTGTCTGACATTGCACAGATTTGCAGCTGAAGTTGGTGTCCTTGATCATTGGTGTGGGTGTAACAATCCCTGTATGGCTGACCTAGGATGCAACCCCTTTCCACAACAGCACTTCATACCCACAAAGGAGCGTCCATTATCTTACCAAAACCACGATCTTGGTTGGGCTAGGATAACAATACTTTATCTCAGGGTGAGTGACATCACACGATGGCTACTTGGGCTTTGTCTCACTTTCTCTTTCCTTGATTACTCACATCCTATCTCCTCACCTGTATTGTATCACAACTGTGTTGGAGAAGAAGATACAAGGTTCCTCCCCACTGACCATCTCCAATGGGTTTTGAGAAGGAGGTGATGCGAGGAATCGAGGAAGGATTCATTGAGGAAGAGTCTAGCACCTGTCAACTAGCTCACGTGCTACAAACTCGCCCCTCTGCTACACTCACTGACCACCTCCTTCTCCGCATCAACCTCAGCAGCCAGCAGAGCAGACTGTGTGAACTGAGTCAATCTAGCAACCACAGAATACATTTTGTGGGTATTTCATTCTGCTACATTGACTCTGATCATACAGTCGGCGGCTGATTTATACTGCCGTAGCCATAGGAGGAAGTGAAAGGGGTGTGACTGTAGCAGAGGTGAATTCTAGTAGCCACTGTGATGTCATTTTTTWAATTTAACTATGTGATGTCGTCCCCTCTGAGACTTTAAGTAGTGTCTCCTGTCTATCATAAATGTATCTATATTTTAATACCATGAGCATCTCAGCTTAATTCTCCAACACTCACTGTCCTCCAGTGGTTGGCATGCTTCAAGTGGCATTTGATTTGGATTTGCGTCCCGTCCCGGTCAGCCATACAGGTATGGAACTCACACATTACATGGCTACTTTGCAGCCCATGTAAAAGGGACCCTTCACTGTGGTCACTCCAGGGTATTTTTCTCTTGCCTCCACTATCCATGCTGTACTCTTTTGGTTCCATTGTTTACAATGGATATGAGATTATTTATGGCATGCATTCCCAATACAGACATATGTTGGGATTAGTATTGGCCTCTTGGGCATGTCCAGTGCACTTGTACATGTGGCTTGTCATTTCTATACTGAAACAGGATCAGCAAATCCTCACACATTGTTTACAATCTGTTCAGATGTTTTCTCCATTTGAAATTATACTATTTGAAATAGGAAAAGCACTCCCCGATCTGAATTTGTGAGTGGGAATACTTTTTCTAATAATTTGAAAGAAAACCAAAAGCTGACACTTTTTTTTCATTAGACAATTAATGAAGTTAACCATTTTGAAGGATACCAAATTTGACTTTTACAGCTACTGTACACGCCGTCATGAAATGGATTAGTGCAAGCCCTACTAATGAAGGTAGGCCTTAAGGATGACATGCACAGGAGAGAGATTATTACCAAATATCACTATCAGGAGGGTGTGCAGAAAGGAATATTTTAAGATTCATTTGATTTAATTTCAAAATGTATGTTGCTTGAAATTAAGTTGCAATTCGTTTGCTTCATTTTCTGTGTCATCCTAGTGTAATTATATGCAGTTCAACATTATCACCCCAAGGTGTCAGCGCTAGCATTTTTGTATTATAGTCTAGTTTTACTACATGGAAACAAACTTCTAGCTAGTTCTTGTAACGTGAGGTTGGAAATACATGCCAATAGCTAGTTCATTAATACTACAGTATGTTTCTTGTTTGAAACTAAGTTGGCAATACACCTGGTAAAATATACTTGCGTTTTGGAGAAAGCAGATGAAGCGCTAGGAGAGATTGGTGAGGGGGGAGAGAGGGATTGATAGCTAATAAGGGATTGATAGCTAGCGGCAGAAATTACCCCACTAACTTTTGATATGAACAATGTGGCCGTCAAACATTGGACTCATATGTTAGCTACATTTAGTTTAGTTATATTGTTGGCTGTTGTGAGAGATTCATCTATCTAGCTGGCTAACAAGGTCAATTGATCTTTCTCTACCTTCACAGTAGCTCTGTGGTTATTTGCTGTGCTAGCCAAATGTAGCTAACACCACCAGAGCAAACGGATAATTGTTGTCTGATGATTTTGTTTAGTGGATCTGGTAACAGTAAGTACAGTACCAGTCAAAMGTTTGGACACCTACTTTTTCAAGGGTTTTTATTTTTTAAATGTTCTACATTGTAGAATAATACTGAAGACATCAAAACTATGAAATAACACATAAGGAATCATGTAGTAACCAAAAAAGTGTTAAACAAATCTAAATATATTTTAGATTCTTCAAAGTAGCCACCCTTTCCATGATGACAGCTTTGTACACTCATGGCATTCTCTCAACCAGCTTCACCTGGAATGCTTTTCCAACAATCTTGAAGGAGTTACCACATATGCTGAGCACTTGTTGGCTGTTTTTCCTTCACTCTGCGGTCCGACTCATACCAAACCATCTCAATTTGGTTGAGGTCGGGGGATTGTGGAGGCCAGGTCATCGGATGCAGCACTCCATCACTCTCCTTCTTGGTAAAATAGCCTTTACACAGCATGGAGGTGTGTTGGGTCATTGTCCTGTTGAAAAACAAATGATAGACCCACTAAGCGTAAGCCAGATGGGATGGCCTATCGCTGCAGAATGTTGTGGTAGCCATGCTAGTTAAATAAATCAAAGACAGTGTCACCAGCAAAGCACCCCCACACCATTACACCTCCTACTCCATGCTTCACAGTGGGAACCACACATGTGGAGATCATCCGTTCACCTACTCTGCGTCTCACAAAGACACAGAGGTTGGAACCAAAAATGTCAAATTTGGACTCATCAGACCAAAGGACAGATTTCCACCAGTCTAATGTCCATTGCTCGTGTTTCTTGGCCTAAGCAAGTCTTTTCTTATTATTGGTGTCCTTTATGTGTGGTTTCTTTGCAGCAATTCGACCATGAAGGCCTGATTCACACAGTCTCCACTGAACAGTTGATGTTGAGATGTGTCTGTTACTTGAACTCTGTGAAGCATTTATTTGTGCTGCAATTTTTGAGGCTGGTAACTCAAATTAACTTATCCTCTACAGCAGAGGTAACTCTGGGTCTTCCTTTCCTGTGGCAGTCCTCATGAGAGCCAGGTTCATCATAGCGCTTGATGGTTTTTGAAACCATGTTGTTTGTTCTGTTTTTTGGTTGGATCAAGAAATACGAACTTGGCATTTTGTGCTAGCTAGCCAACTAACTACACTGGAAAAAAATATAAACGTGACATGTAAAGTGTTGGTCCCACATTTCATGAGCTGAAATAAAGATCCCTGAAATGTTCCATACGCACAAATGTTGTGCACAAATTTGTTTACATTCCTGTTAGTGAGCATTTCTAAATTGCCACAATATCCATCCACCTGACAGGTGTGGCATATCAATAAGTTGTTTAAACAGCATGATCATTACACATGTGCACCTTGTGCTGGGGACAATAAAATGCCACTCTAAAATGTGCCGTTTTGTCACACAACACAATGCCACAGATGTCAAAAATTGAGGGAACGTGCAGTTCGCATGCTGACTGCAGGAATGTCCAACAGAGCTGTTGGCAGAGAATGTAATGTTAATTTCTCTAATATAAGCTGCCTCCAACGTTATTTTCGAGAATTTGACAATACGTCCAACCGGCCTCACAAACGGAGACCATGTGTATGGCGTTGTGTGGACGAGTGGTTTTCTGATGTCAACGTTGTGAAGAGAGTGCCCCATGGTGGCGGTGGGGTTATGATATGGGCAAGCAGGCATAAGCTACGGACAACGAACACAAWTGCATTTTATCGATGGCAATTTGAATGTTCAGAGATACCGTGACGAGATCCTGAGGACCATTGTGAGGCCCATTTTTTTTTTAAGGTATCTGTGACCAACCGATTCATATCTGTATTCGCGGTCATGTGAAATTCATAGGTTAGGGCGTAATTCATTTATTTAAATTTTTAGATTTCCTTATGAACTGTAACTCAGTCAAATCCTGGAAATTGTTTCATGTTGCGTTTATATTTTTGTTCAGTTGTGCAGGCTAGCATTTATGGAAGCATGCAGCACTAGATATTTACTGCGGAATTGCTAGGTTGCAAGTGCATATAAGGTATTCAGACCCCTTTACTTTTTTTGTTACGTTACAGCCTTAGTCTAAATTGGATTAAATACTTTTTTCCCTCATCAATCTACCCCATCATGACAAAGTGAAACAGGTTTTTAGAAATGTTTGCAAATGTATTAAAAATAAAACATGTAAAACATAAATACCTTAATTACATAAATATTCAGACCTTTTGCTATGAGACTCAATTGAGTTCAGGTGTATCCTGTTTGCATTTATCATCCTTGAGATGTTTCTACTACTTGATTGGAGTCTACCTGTGGTAAATTTAATTGATTGGACATGATTTGGAAAGACACACACCTGTCTTTATAAGGTCCCACAGTTGACAGTGCATGTCAGAGAAAAAACCAAACCATGAGGTCGAAGGAATTGTCACCTCCCTGACCAAGACTCTTCCTAGAGCTGGCCGCCCAGCCAAACTGAGCAATCGGGGGAGAAGGGCCTCCGTCAGGGAGGTGACCAAGAACCCAATGGTCACTCTGACAGAGCTCCAGAGTACCTCTGTGGAAATGGGAGAGTCTTCGAGAAGGAAAACCATCTCTACAGCACTCCACCAATCAGGCCTCTATTGTAGAGTGGCCAGACAGAAGCCACTCCTCAGTAAAAGGCACATGACAGCCTGCTTGGAGGTTGCCAAAAGGCACCTAAAGAACACTGATAAACAAGATTCTCTGGTCTAATGAAACCAAGATTGAACACTTTGGCCTGAATGCCAAGCGTCACGTCTGGAGGAAACCTGGCATCATCCCTACAGTGAAGCGTGGTGGCAGCATCATCCTGTGGGGGTGTTTTTTAGCGGCAGGGACAGGAAGACTAGTCAGGATCGAGGGAAAGATGAACGGAGCAAAGTACAGCGAGATCCTTGATGAAAACCTGGTCCAGAGCGCTCAGGACCTCAGACTGGGGGCGAAGGTTCACCTTCCAACAGGACAATGACCTTAAGCACACAGCCAAGACAACGCAGAAGTGGCTTTGGGACAAGTCTCTGAATGTCCTTGAATAGCCCAGACAGAGCTCGGACTTGAACCCGATCGAACATCTCTGGAGAGACCTGGAAAATAGCTGCGCAGCGACGCTCCCCATCCAACCTGACAGAGCTTGAGAGGATCTGCAGAGAAGAATGGGAGAAACACCCCAAATACAGATGTGCCAAGATTGTAGCATCATGCCCAAGAAGACTCGAGGCTGTAATCGCTGCCAAAGGTACTTCAACAAAGTACTGAGTAAAGGGTCTGAATACTTTATGTAATAAATATATTTCATTTTTTTTATTTAAAAAAAATATTTCAGGAAAGTTCCCTCACTAACCCAGCTAGCAGTGAGAGACCTTGGACTGTCAATGATCTCTTTCAAAGCCATCTATACTGCTTTGGTGATTTTCTGTCCCCCTACTTACTAGTGTTGTTACATTTCCCCATTTTGTGTTGTGCTTTGGCCAATAAAATAATAAACGTGCTGAAGTACCATTTTATTGTGTCTTAGAAATTAGGGTCATATTTCATTCAAAAAATTAAACATCTGCATATTACTCATTAGTACAAAAGATATTAAATCTCTCTTGGCGCATGACTAGTCATCTCAGAATATTTCCTAGGTTGTTTTACTATTCTAGAGTGCCTCACTTGTGGTAAAAAAAAATATATATATATATATACTTGTGCAAGTGTTTTCAATGTTTTGAAAGGTCAAAAGCTAATGCATGAATTCCGCTCATGTGGCCAACGTATTTGAAGAGTCAAGTGTTCTCAGAAGAGGGTAGTAAGTTAGCTAATGGAACAACAGAGAACTTTTTTTCTCACAGTCAGACAGTCGCGTCACAGTGAAAATACGACTGAAGAGAGCTGAGGCATTGTGGTTAGAGTGGCATTAGTCATCCCGATACAGCTTTCCAGGAACAATGTGTACCTGTCAGCTCACAACCACACTTTTCAAACCTTTTGCTCTCGCTCTCATGCTCATTTTAATTGACACACACACACACACAGACACTTTTAGAAACTAGAGGTCAGGGTCAAACTTCTGTGCATGACCTATCATCACAGCACTTCCAAGAAAATAGCTCTTTCCCTCTTCCACAGCATAGTTTTAAACAGCCTTAGTATTTCCATTTTGTGTGTACTTGTATGGTTACAGTCTATTAGAACGAAGTTGGATATTTTTGCTTAATTCTCAGGTGAAAACATGTCTTAAGGAAGTTTTAATCTCAAAACAAACTGAAAGTGAAACAGGTGACGTTTAGAGATGGTGGTTTACCTTCAATTGTACTACTGGTCTGCCCAAATCYGCAACATGCTAACATGGATCACAAACAGACAAGAGTCAACATGGATTCAGATAGAAGCCCAATCCTGTGGTACATTGCCCCTAAGCTCAATTATATTCATTAATAACTTTAGTGAAGTGGGCAAAATTGCCAAAACCTTTGTGATTTACAGCACCCTACTAGCGTGGATGGACTGTAAGAAATACCTGGGCATTTCCTCCCAAATATGTTCTCACTCGCCTATAGTATGCAACCCAGACTTGCCAAAAGCCCTGAGTGATGCCAACTTTAATCTTTGGCATACTCTAGGAATCAGGACCTTTTCAGACTTATTTCATCAGAAAACCACTACACTGAAACCACTACACTGAAATAGCTCTGCAGTGAATTCAATGTGCCAAGATCCCTTTTTTTTTTCTTTTTTTTTTTTTAAATATATATATCTTCAAATTAGACATGTCATTTCCTCATTTACTTCCAAGAGGAGGTTTAGAGCTCAGCTGAATGAAGTTGAAATCCTTCTTGCTACAGCACAATCCATCAAAGGCAAAATCTCCTATCTATAGACTCCTTTCTGAGAAAGGAGGCTCTTCCTTTACTCCTTTGAAAATAATCTTGGAAAAGGACCTTGGTCTGACTATCAGTGATGAGTTATGGGTGGAGGTTTGCGACAGGGTATACTGCTCCTCTACTAATGTAAAAATGAAAGAATCTAATTACACATTTTTGTACAAATTTTATTACACTCCAATGAGACTCCATCGAATGAAAACTGACATTTCTCCTAACTGTAAAAGATGTACCTCTGAAAGTGGAACCTATATGCATGTATTTTGGAGCTGTGGAGAGATTGACAGATTTTGGCAATCTATACATGCTGCACAGAAAATACTAGATGTACAGTTTGATATGACCCCGTGTATCTTCTTAATGCCCAGCAGGACTTTGTTCTTGATCCTGACAGAGAAAATTTGTTTTTTACTATTACATACTTTGCTAAGAAATGTATTCTTCTATTGTGAGCCTCTAATACTTCTACATTTAAAATGTGGATTGACCAGATTGTTGACTTTCTCCCTCTTGAAAAGCTCACTTATGACTTCCGCAAGAGACAGCCCAGGTTTGATAGACTCTGGTCTCCACTACTCAACTATATTTCAAATTGGACAGAGTGAATGGGGTGATTAGGGAAATGAGCAGATACACGTTGTGCAAGGTGCTGTAAAAACTAATTATTTGCTCGTCATCTCAGCTAAGGCTGGAAATAGCTCATAAGAACCTTGATAGTGCTGCTGCAAGTTTTTAYATATATATWTTTTTTWAATAAATATTCTCTTTTTATTATTATTGTTAGTTATTTTTACTTTAATTTTTTTAAAGTCCGTCACATCTGTGAATGTGTTTTGTTGGTTGATTGAAAAAAAAACTTTATAAAACTTTAAATTGAAAAAAAAGAGATGGTGGTTAATAGCCAATGTGGTAGTCCACATGTTAGCAAGTTGTCTCTATATATTTCTGTACACTGAAACAGGATTTCATTTTATTAACTACAATCATAATGGTAGTGCTTTACAGCTTAAAATAGTGGTTATAACATGGTAGTTGTATGGTAACAAGTACAGTTATCCATTGCGTTACGAAACCGATTAACTAGCCTGCCAATATTGTTGTCTAGGGTTCTTTGGCCTAGTTATCTGGTTGTCTTGGCTGTGTGCTTAAGGTTGTTGTTCTGTTGGAAGGTGAACCTTCGCCCCCAGTCTGAGGTCCTGAGCGCCCTGGAGCAGGTTTTCATCAAGGATCTCTCTGTACTTTGCTCCGTTCATCTTTCCCTCGATCCTGACTAGTCTCCCAGTCCCTGCTGCCGAAAAACATCCCCACAGCATGATGCTGCCACCACCATGCGTCACTGTAGGGATGGTGCCAGGTTTCAAGGAGCTCTTTTTGTCAGTGCTGACATGGGAGGTAGGTGATTTGAGGGCCTGTCAATCAAGTTGTCAAAATTACATCTATTGTTGTCCAGACCCTGTTACCTTGGTTTCCAACATTGACTTTCTCACACTTCATTATTTACAGATATTCTGAGATTTCTTCATTTAAACCATGAATAATGTGTAAAATCATTATTGTACCTTCCAATATACACATTGGCAGTAGTAGTAGTCATGGTAAATATACAGGTGCTCACACAAGCCATTGCACTGTCAGTCCAGTTAACAACTGGAACACAGATTTTATCAGCTATTATTAAAAGGGCAACTCCACCACTTTTCAAGCTCATTTTCATTATCTCCAGCACATGACCAGTGTCTACACATGTGAAAAGTTAGCATTTCTACTTTTTGTAGAAAAAAATTATGTTCCCACACAAAAATACTACAGATTATTATAGAATACTATAGGACTTACTATAGAATGCTGTAGTACACTGTAGAATACTATAATACTACACACTGTACTATCCGTTGATCCGATTAATCCAAGATGGCGTAGCAGTCGGACGTGTGTTTGTATTGTCCTGTATTGTCCTGTATTGTCCTGTCGCGTGTAAATAGTAAATAGTAAATAGTCTTCGTATTTTTCGTATACATTTCGTATATATTTTAATTTCACTTTCCATCTAGGAACTGAATTTACATTCCACATTCCGCCTCACCCAATGGGTACGGACCTGCTATTTTTTTTATACTTTAGAACCGTAACCCAATCAGAAGCTAGCCAAGAACTAGCTACTAGCTAGTAGTCAGTTAGCCACTGCTGCGGTCTTCACCCTCAACTCGGACACAGCCAGCTTCAATACCGGGCCAATACCTGCCAGTCTGCAAGCGCGATATCAACCCAGAGCATATAGGACTGCTTTTTCTCTACCACATCACCGGATTCCTGACGCAAGCTCTGGACAATTACCACGTATCATCACAGCTAGCTAGCTGCAACCGAGTGGCTACTACTGGCTAACACCTCTGTCCCGAAGCAAGCACCAGTTAGCCTTGAGCTAGCCTCGAGCTAGGCCCATCTGCCGGCTAGCTGAAGAGGTCTACCAGCGAATTCTTGGGCTACAATACCAGCTACAAGCTAATTTAGCAATTTTTTTGCCGCTGCTAGTAGTTTTACCTTCTGCACAGACACCAGCCCTGTTATTAGCCTGAGTATTACTCACCAATTTACCAGCATCGGACTGTCTCTCGACAACAACGCCGGATTCCTGCCGTAATCCCTGAGCCACTGCTTCTGATCCTCACAGCTAGCTTGCGGCTAGCGCAGCTAGCGCCACTGCCACGAAGCTAGCACCAGTTAGCAAACAACATTCTACAATTCACAACCTCTCTTTCGCCATCGCCATCTGGCTTGGATTCTCTGTCGACACACCACGTCTGAGCAGACCCCCTCCGTCTGAGCAGACCACCCCCCGGGCTACTAACTTTAAACGCCGCGTGCTAGCTTAGTGGAGGCCTCCTCTGCTCCATCTACGGCTGCCCCCTGGACACTATGATCACTTGGCTACTATGCTGATGCATGCTTGACTGTCCATTAATTCACGGTACTCCATTCTGTTTATTTGTGTTTTATCTGTCGGCTCGTGCTTTAACTCCAGGATCTGTGTGTAGTTAATCCGACCCTCTCTGCCTAGTCGTCGCCATTTTACCTGTTTTGTGCTGTGTTAGACTAGCACCCTGTTATTGCGCTGTTATCTTACCTGTTGTTTTAGCTAGCTCTCCCAATCAAGACCTGCAATCACTTTATGCCTTATTGTATGTCTCTCTCAAATATCAATATGCCTTGCATCTGTTGTTCAGGCTAGTTTTCATTATCATTGTTTTGGTTTGCAATGGACCCTGTAGTTCACTCTCCGTACCTCTGATACCCCCTTTGTCCCACCCCCCACACATGCGGTGACCTCACCATTGAGACCAGCATGTCCAGAGATACAACTCTCTTATCATCACCCAGTGCCTGGGCTTGCCTCCGCTGTACCCGCGCCCCTCCATACCCCTGTCTGCACATTATGCCCAGATCTATTCTACCACGCCCATAAATCTGCTCCTTTTATTCTTTGTCCCCAACGCTCTAGGCGACCAGTTTTGATAGCCTTTAGCCGCACCCTCATCCTACTACTCCTCTGTTCCTCGGGTGATGTGGAGGTAAACCCAGGCCCTGCATGTCCCCAGTCACCCTCATTTGTTGACTTCTGCGATCGAAAAGCCTCGGCCTCATGCATGTCAACATCAGAAGCCTCCTCCCTAGTTTGCCTTACTCACCGCTTTAGCACACTCTGCCAATCCTGATGTCCTTGCCGTGTCCGAACCTGGCTAGGAAGGCCACCAAAAAATTCTGAGATTTCCATACCCAACTATAACACTTTCCGTCAAGATAGAACTGCCAAAGGGAGGAAGTTGCAATCTACTGCAGAGATAGCCTGCAAAGTTCTGTCATACTTTCCAGTCTATGCCCAAACAGTTCGAACTTCTAATTTTAAAAATTAACTCTCCAGAAATAAGTCTCTCACTGTTGCCGCCTGCTACCGCCCCCCTCAGCTCCCAGCTGTGCCCTGGACACCATCTGTGAATTGATCGCTCCCCATCTAGCTTCAGAGTTTGTTCTGTTAGGTGACCTAACTGGGATATGCTTAACACCCCGGCAGTCCTACAATCCAAGCTTGATGCCCTCAATCTCACACAAATCATCAAGGAACCCACCAGGTACAACCCTAAATCCGTAAACATGGGCACCCTAATAGACATTATCCTGACCAACCTGCCCTCCAAATACACCTCTGCTGTCTTCAATCAAGATCTCAGCGATCACTGCCTCATTGCCTGTATCCGCCACGGGTCCGCGGTCAAACGACCACCCCTCATCACTGTCAAACGCTCCCTAAAACACTTCTGCGAGCAGGCCTTTCTAATCGACCTGGCCCGGGTACTCGTGAAGGATATTGACCTCATCCCGTCAGTTGAGGATGCCTGTTCATTCTTTAAATGTTACTTCCTCACCATATTAGACAAGCATGCTCCGTTCAAAAAATGCAGAACCAAGAACAGATATAGCCCTTGGTTCACTCCAGACCTGACTGCCCTCGACCAGCACAAAACATCCTGTGGCGAACTGCAATAGCATCGAAGAGCCCCGCGATATGCAACTGTTCAGGGAGTCAGGAACCAATACACGCAGTCAGTCAGGAAAGCAAAGGCCAGCTTTTTCAGCAGAAATTCGCATCCTGTAGCTCTACTCCAAAAAGTTCTGGATACTGTAAAGTCCATGGAGAACAAGAGCACCTCTCCCAGCTGCCCACTGCACTGAGGCTAGGTACACGGTCACCACCGATAAATCCGTGATAATCGAAGACTTCAACAAGCATTCTCAATGGCTGGCCATGCCTTCCTCCTGGCGACTCCAACCTTGGCCAACGCCCGCCCCCCGTCTTACTCGCCCAAGGCTCCCCAGCTTCTCCTTTACCCAAATCCAGATAGCAGATGTTCGAGAAAGGCTGGAAAACTGGACCCATACAAAATCAGCTGGGCTTGACAATCTGGACCCCCTATTTCTGAAACTGTCCGCCGCCATTTCGCACCCCCTATTACCAGCCTGTTCAACCTCTCCTTCGTATCTCTGAGATCCCCAAGGATTGGAAAGCTGCCGCGGTCATCCCTCTTCAAAGGGGGAGACACCCTGGACCCAAACTGTTACAGACCTATATCCATCCTGCCCTGCCTATCTAAGGTCTTCGAAAGCCAAGTAACAAACAGATCACTGACCATCTCGAATCCCACCGTACTTCTCCGCTGTGCAATCCGGTTTCCGAGCCGGTCACGGGTGCACCTCAGCCACGCTCAAGGTACTAAACGACATCATAACCGCCATCGATAAAGACATTACTCTGCAGCCGTCTTACTCGACCTGGCCAAGGCTTTCGACTCTGTCAATCACCATTTCTTATCGGCGACTCAGTAGCCTCGGTTTTTCTAATGACTGCCTTGCCTGGTTCACCAACTACTTTGCAGACAGAGTTCAGTGTGTCAAATCGGAGGGCATGTTGTCCGGTCCTCTGGCAGTCTCTATGGGGTACCACAGGTTCAATTCTCGGGCCGACTCTTTTCTCTGTATACATCAATGATGTTGCTCTTGCTGCGGGCGATTCCCTGATCCACCTCTACGCAGACGACACCATTCTATATACTTCCGGCCCTCCTTGGTACACTGTGCTATCTAACCTCCAACGAGCTTATATGCCATACACACATCCTTCCGTGGCTCAACTGCTCTTAAACGCTGTAAAACCAAATGCATGCTTTTCAACCGTTGCTGCCTGCACCCGCACGCCCGACTTGCATCCACACCCTGGACGGTTCCGACCTAGAATATGTGGACATCTATAAGTACCTAGTTGTCTGGCTAGACTGCAAACTCTCCTTCCAGACTCATATAAACATCTCCAATCCAAATCAAATCAAGATCGGCTTTCTATTCCGCACAAAGCCTCCTCACTCACGCCGCCAAACTTACCCTAGTAAAACTGACTATCCTACCGATCCTCGACTTCGGCGATGTCATCTACAAATAGCTTCCAACACTCTACTCAGCAAACTGGATGCAGTTTATCACAGTGCCATTCGTTTTGTTACTAAAGCACCTTATACGACCCACCACTGCGACCTGTATGCCTAGTCGGCTGGCCCTCGCTACATGTTCGTCGTCAGACCCACTGGCTCCAGGTCATCTACAAGGCTATGCTAGGTAAAGTGCCGCCTTATCTCAGTTCACTGGTCACGATGGCTACACCACCCGCAGCACGCGCTCCAGCAGGTGTATCTCACTGATCATCCCTAAAGTTAAAACCTCATTTGGACGCCTTTCTCCCAGTTCTCTGCTGCCTGCGACTGGAACGAATTGCAAAAATCTCTGAAGTTGGAGACTTTTATCTCCCTCAACAACTTTAAAAATCTGCTATCCGAGCAGCTAACCGATCGCTGCAGCTGTACATAGTCCATCTGTAAACTACCCACCCAATTTACCTACCTCACCCCCCATACTGCTTTTATTATTTACTTTTCTGCTCTTTTGCACACCAGTATCTCTTCTTGCACATGATCATCTGATGATTTATCACTCCAGTGTTAATCTGCTAAATTGTAATTATTCGATTATTGCCTACCTCATGCCTTTTGCACACTGTATATAGATTCTCTTTTTTTTTCTACCATGTTATTGATTGTTTATTGTTATCTCCATGTGTAACTCTGTGTTGTCTGTTCACACTAGCTAATGCTTTATCTTGGCCAGGTCGCAGTTGCAAATGAGAACTTGTTCTCAACTAGTCTACCTGGTTAAATAAAGGTGAAATAAAAAAAAATAAAAATAAATGTGTAGTACTTTCAAATGTTTTAGTATACTGGAGAAGTCTATACTACACAGTGTAATATCCCTCGGTCGAGTAGTGCACTGTTTACTTTAGAAGTTTGTAGTTGATGGGTTCTGACTTCTAAACTTGAAAATATGAAATATMCTTATTCATGTCAATGGGGGAGAAAGGGGAATTGTTAGATATCGGGGATCCTATGGGAAGGAGAAGGGCCACAGTCTGGTACAAGTCTACAGGACAGCCATGTGTTGGGGAGGAGTGAGGAATTTGGGCTGAGGTCAGGTCAGATGAAGTGAGGAAGAACAAATATCACTAAAGTTCTGTCTAGCAACAGAGGTGTATTGGCTATCCAGATGTTTAAGGTGGAAACTCAGTATAGGAGGAAGGCTTAAATACCAATGCTTTGTGAATGTCTTTGTCTGTTCATCTGTCTGACCAAGTGGGTGAATAAACGTGGTTTGAGCTTTACTAATCGTCCGTGTGTTTTTACTCTTTATTTAGAACCTAACATAGTATATTGGAGAATTCAATACTATACACTGTCGTATCCCTCAATCGTGTAGTCATGCTTACTATAGAATTTTGTAGTATACTGGATAATTCTATACTGAAGTATCCCTCGATTATGTAGTGCTTACTTTTAGATTTGTTTGCTCGATTGGACTGCTAGCTGCTAGCTTTGTCGATGCTGTTTTGATTTGAACGTGCTGTCCTTGGGGAGCACAGGCCAGGGATTTCCTTTGAGGTTCCCCCTCGATCATGTAGTGCTTTCTATAGAATTTTGTAGTATACTGTAGAATACTACTCCACACCGTAGTATCCCTTGATTGATTTTATTTGACTATTTAAAAACACAATACAACCATAAGTGGATAGAATGCATTTAGACGTTTGTTCAAACATGTTACACATTTACAGCTAACCCACATATAAAATATTATAGCATACTGTGGTCTAAATACTGTAGTATTACTATATTTATATACTATAATATTCACTGTAGTGTTTTTGCAGACATAACTCTAGTATACTATAGTGTTCCACCACTGGGGTGCCAGGACAGAGAAGAGCTTGGACTGGGCTGAGCGGGAAGGGCCAAGAGACCAGAGGTGGCAGAACAGAGTGCTCGGGTTGGGGTGTAGGATTTGAGCATAGCCTGAAGGTAGGGAGGGGCAGATCCTCTTGCTGCTCCGTAGGCAAGTACCATTGTCTTGTAGTGGATGCAAGCTTCGACTGGAAGCCAGTGGAGTGTGTGGGGGAAGCTGGTGACATGGGAGAACTTGGGAAAATTGAACACCAGGCGGGCTGCAGCATTCTGGATAAGTTGCAGAGGTTTGATGGCACAAGCGGGAAGCCCAGCCAACAGCGAGTTCCAGGAGTCCAGATGGTAGATGACAAGTGCATGGATTAAGACYTGCGCCACTTCCTGTGTGAGGTAGGGTCATACTCTACAGATGTTGTAGAGCATGAACCTGCACGAGCGAGTCAATGCTTTGATGTTTGCAGAGAGTGACATGGTGTTGTCCAGGGTCATGCCAAGGTTCTTTGCAATATGGTAGGGGGACACCGTAGAGTTGTCAACCGTGATGGTAAGGTTTTGGAGTGGGAAGGCCTGGGAGGAGGAGAAGCTCGGTCTTTTCRAGGTTGAGCTTGAGGTGGTGGGCCAACATCCAAGCGGAGATACAGTATCTGCCAGGCATGYAGAGATGTGTGTCGCCACCTAGGTGTCAGAAGGGGGGGGAGGAGAAAAGTAGTTGAGTGTCATCCGCATAGAAATGATAGGATATGACGAAGCCGAGTGACTTGGTGTATAGAGAGAAGAGGAGAGGGCCTAGAACTGAGCCCTGGGGGACACCAGAGTACGTGGTGCAGACACATATCTTCTCCATGTCACCTGGTAGGAGCGGCCTGTCAGATAGGATGCAATCCAAGTGTGCAGAGCCTGAGACCCCCAGCCCTTAGAGGGTGGAGAGGAGGATCTGATGGTTCATGGTGTCGAAGGCAGCGGATAGATCTAGGAGGATGAGACCAGAGAGAGAGTCAGCTTTGATAGTGCGGAGAGCCTCTGTGACACAGAGAAGAACAGTCTCAGTTGAAACCTGACTGGTTAGGGTCAATAAGATCAAGAGCAAAGATTTTGACCGCGCATGACCATCTGGGTAGGGGCTGAGTGGCTAGGGTTGGAGGAGAGGGAGACAGAAAAGGAAACAAAGTAGTGATCAGAGACATGGAGGGGGTTGCGGTGAGATTAGTGGGCCTCTAGTAAAGATTAAGTCAAGCATATTGCCTGCCTTGTGAGTGGGGGTGGGGGGAGAGACTGGGAAAGAGTGGTGTCAAAAAAGGCAAGGTGAGGAAATGTATCGAAAGACGTCGGGACGTTGAAGTCGTGAAGTACGAAGAGCGGTGAGCCATCAGGAAATGAGCTTATCAAGGTGTCAAGCTCATCGAGGAACTCTCTAAAAGGGTCTACACAAAGTACGCAAACAGGGCCAACGTTTTTCATCACACGGCTCCTTGTAATATGTTCCGTCGTTCGACAGTTTTTTTCGACCTGGAAATTGAGACCCAAAGTATCATTCCATGTGAAGACTGAGGGGTAAGTATTGATTGAGTCCCGCCCCTGTGTCTACATCACATATTTTCCGGAATCTCTTGTGATATAAACACGAAAGATGGACATTCTGCTACTTCACTTCTACTACTTGCAAGCTTCCTTTTTTGTGCTTTTATTTCGAGATTTGCTATGCGCAATTATGTCTGACTCTGTCCAGTTTTGAGGAGCGTCTGTGTGAGCTTATGAGACAATCCAAGAACCTTTACAACCCTTCAATGCGGTTGTATTCAGACAAGTACGCAAAAGACAACAGCTGGCGGGAGATACTGTGTAACAACATTTACTGATGTCATAGAAACATGTAGAAAGATTCAGGACCGGTATGTTTGGAATCTGAAAAGGGTAAAGGAGACGAGGAGTGGGGCTGGCGTGTGTGTCCCACCGATTGTCCGACAACTGGATTGGCTTCGTGTTCACGTATAACACCAATATGCCAGATACGGCATGTACTCTTGTCATACAGCTAAATCCTTTTGTATGGTGTGTGTTTTTCTGATCCTATGTTTACAGCCGTAGTTAAAACATGTGCAATCAGCTCTTTTCTGGATGGGAGAAAGTGTGTGGGAAATAGTCAGTGCTTGTGTTATCAGGGCTAGTTAAAAAATCTGAAAACAGACACTGTGGTGTGTGTCAAAAAAAAAAAAATTGTCACGTGCAGAATACAACAAGTGTAGACTTTACTGTGACATGCTTACATACGAGCCCTTTCCCAACAAAGTAAGAAAATTAACAAACAAGAAAAAAGTAACACAATAAAATAACACAAAATAACAATAAGGCTATATACAAGGAGTATACAAGTCAATGTACAGGTAGGTGTACAAGGTAGTTGGGGTGATTGATTGAGGTAATATTTAGGTTTGATTAGGTGAGTGATTGAACACTATGTACATGTAGGTAGGGGTGAAAAGCAGAAAGTCCGGGTAGCCATTTGATTAACTGTTCAGCAGTCTTATGGCTTTGGGGTAGAAGCTATTCAGGAGCCGTTGTCGTGCCCTCTTCACGACTGTGTTGGTGTGTTTGGACCATGATAGGTACTTATTGATGTGGACACCGAGGAAGCTTTTGACCGTTTCCACTACAGCCCTGTCGATGTGAATCGGGGTGTGCTCGGCCCTCCATTTCCTGTAGTCCACGATCAGCTCCTTTTGGCACCACACAGCCAGGTTGCTGACCTCCTCCCTGTAGGCTGTCTCATCGTCGTCGGTAATCATCGTCGTGTCGTCAACAAACTTAATGATGGTGTTGGAGTTGTGTGGGTGAGTGAACTGGGAGTACAGGAGAGGGCTAAGCATGCACCCCTGAGGGGCCCCCGTGTTGTTGCATACCCTCACCTGTCAGAAAGTCCAGTATCTAATTGCAGAGGGAGGTGTTTAATCCCAGAGTCCGTAGTTTAGTAATGCGCTTGGAGGGTATTATGGTGTTGAACGCTGAGTTGTAGTCACCTAGGTGTGTGGCAAAATCCTGCACAGAGCCTTCACCGTGCCCTGACACTTTCAGAGCGCATCAGCAGTCAGGAAGGAGAAAATAAAGATAGCTCTTCCGGCTCTGTGTAAGAGCTCTCGGTTGGCGCGGCAGTTTGATAGTGTGCGCAACACTGCAGAAGTCTTGTTAATTTTCAGCGTGCTTAGTTTGTAAAGTGTTTAACTCAATCGCCGGTGTTACCGCTCTAGATCGTGGTTGTATCTTTTTGGACTGCACCGGTCATTGATCGCATGGATTAGTAGCAACATTGTTGCGAAGCTTTGACATACAAACCAACAAACCATCAGACGGACAGACAGTGCAACTGCAAGCCTGAAGTCAACAGCTAAGGCCCCCTCTGTCTCTCTTACTGTCATTTCCCCTCTATCGCTCCAGTGCTTTACACTGCAGCAGACAGTCTTTTTTCCCCCAATGTGCTCCCTTTGATGTTAACTGTCTTTAGATTATTAGTCCCCTGCCAGCTGTATCTGATGGGACATTTTAGTTAAGGGAATTTGAGTGAGAGTTATTGTTTATTGTTGTTTGAACTGTATTGATTTTGTGTGGGACTGTTTACATTTGGCCAAGGAGATTTTTGGACATTTTAAGGCCTTCTTTGTTTTATCTATGAACACACACTCCACACACCCAGTGTGGAGTGCAATAGAGATTGTATTCTGTGGATCTGTTGGGGTGATATGCGAATTGGAGTGGGTCCAGAGTATCTGGGATGATGGTGTTGTGAGCCATGACCWGCCTTTCAAAGCATTTCATGGCTACAGATGTAAGTGCTACGGGGCGATAATCATTTAGACAGGTTACCTTGGCATTCTGGGGCACGGGGACTATGGTGTTCTGCTTGAAACGTGGGTATTACAGACTGGGTCAGGGAGAGGTTGAAAATGTGAGTGAAGACACTTGCTAGCTGGTCAGCGCATGCTTTGAGTATGTGTCCTGGTAATCTGTCTAGCCCAGCGACCTTGTGAATGTTAACCTGTTTAAAAGGTCTACGGAGAGCGTGATCACACAGTCGTCCGGAACAGCTGGTGCTCTTATGCATGGTTCAGCTCGCCTGGTAGGCCCGCATCACTGGGCAGCTCACAGCTGGGTTTCCATTAGTAATCCGTGATAGTTTGAAGCCCTGCCACATCCGACGAGCATCAGAGCCGGTGTAGTAGGATTCACTCTTAGTCCCGTGTTGATGCGTTGCCTGTTTGACGGTTCGTCAGAAGGAGTAACCGGATTTTTTACAAGCGGACGGATTTGTTTCCCACTCTTTGAAAGCGGCAATTCTAGTCTTTAGCTCAGTGCGGATGTTGCCTGTAATCCATGGCTTCTGGTCGTTGATGCACTTAWTAATGACGCCAGTGACTGATGTGGTAAACTGCCAACGGATGAATCAGGGAACATATTCCAATCTGTGCTATCGAAGCAGTCCTGTACATTAACGTCCACTTCATCGGACCACTTCCGTATTGAGCGCATCAAAGGTACCTCCTGTTTGAGTTTTTGCTTTTAAACAGGAATTCAGAGGATGGAGTTATGGTCAGATTTGCCAAATGGAGGGCGAGGGAGAACATTGTATGCGTCTCTGTCTGTAGAGGTGATCGAGTTTTTTTTGCCTCTAGTTGCACAGGAGACATGAGGTAAAATGGGTTTCAGTTTCCCTGCATTAAATTCCCCAGCCACTAGGTGAACATTTTCTTGTTTGCTTATGGCCATATATATCTCGTTGAGCGCAGTCTTAGTGCCAGCATCTGTGTGTGGTGGTAAATAGATGGCTACGAAAAATAGATAAACTCTCTTGGTAAATAGTGTGGTCTACAGCTTATCATGAGGTATTCTAGCTCAGGTGATCAAGAGCTCGAGACTTCCTTATTATTAGAGCTTGCACACCAACTCTCATTGACAGAGACACACCCCTTCACTCCACTCAACTTACCGGACACAGCTGTTATGTACTGCCGATGTATAAAAAGAATCAGCTAGATTTATATGTTCCATGTACTTGTTCAGCTTGGTGAAACATAGGATATTAAAGTTCATGTTGATAGGATTGTCTCGAACAGAGCTCATCCAGTTTATTTTCCAATGATTGCACGTTCGCCAATAGAACGGGGGGTAATGGCAACTTATCCACTCGCCATCGCAGTCTTGTTAGATATCCCGCACGGTGACTAATATAGCTCCGCCTCCTCCGAGTGTCGGGGATTTGGGCCTGGTCTGGGATGAGCATTATGTCCTTTGCTTCCAATTTGTTGAAATAGAAGTCCTCATCCAAATCGAGGTTGGTAATCTCTGTTTTGATGTCCAGAAGCTCTTTTATTATGAAACAATGTCCAAAACATTATGTAAAAACAAAAGTTAGGATCTGCGCAAAAACACACAAAATAGCACAATTGGTCAAGATCCAGTAAAACGGAGGCTATTCCCTCTGGCGCGTGTGTGCTAAATAGATTAAGATGTTTAGGAAATCTGTTTTGAGTAAGCATTTTAACTCAAAAGGAGCCCATGGAGATGTTTTGAGATTGCTTGCAATGTATTCTCCATCTACTTTGTGTTGTAGGGGGATGGTGTTTTGGACTGCCTAGAGACAAAGTCCATAGGGTCCATCTACAGGTGGTTAATTGCCCTTTGGTTCATCATCTACCCGGTATGGTTCCTCACCTCCCGGCCCCTCTCCTCAACACCCAGGCCCTTCTCACCAACGCACCTTCCAGGTGCTCTCTGCCCTGCAACTCCATCAACATCTGCCCCATCTCCCTGACCCAGCTGCAATGGCCGTAAGAGGAAGACTGCTAAGGATCCTTTGGACACTGACATTATGCAGTGGGTGGATGAATTAAAGAAAAGTCAGCAGGAGTTACAGAAACATCAGCAGTCATGTATGGTGTATTTTGCTGTTGATCAATGTGTCCCGTTTGTCAGGGACATGACAACGTACTTCACAGGACCATTGATCAGTGCCCTCCGTCTCACCCAAAAAACTGATGCTGTGTGCTTTTCTTATTCACACTTTAGGGTGATGAGTAATTAACATTTTTTTATTTTTTTGCATGTTTCTTTTTTTACTTATTTCCTCATTCACATGTTAGTGAGGTTTACCTTTGTGTTTTTTATCTTATTTCCCCTTTCATCACACTTTTCACCTGTGTATTACATTGTTTTACATTTCACTATTTTCATAAATAAATATTTAAAAGGTCTGCAAATATATTTGTCTGTTTTTTTGTAAAATGTTACTGTTCTGAATCAGTCACTCAGCTCATGTACAAAGCAGTTCAAATTTACTATGTAGATGAGGTTAATGTCTTGGGGGTCTGTCCTTATTGTCTACAGCTGGACACTCACCCATGTACCAAAGCAGGAAGCTCTCCATTGAAAGGCCACTGCACATGACCGTGTACAACCTTGTGTTATGTTGATTAGGTAAATGTCTCAAGGGTCTACCCTCATTGTCTACAGCTGGACAGCCATTCTCACCCATGTACCTACCATAGCAGAAAAGTCCTCAGTGAAAGGCCACTACACTACACAACACAAGGTTAGGTAAATGTCTTGATGGTCTAGCCTCCAAAGAGTATATGACAAACTAAAACAAGAAGGATGAAGTGACTGTCTTTACTGTAAAGTGTGAATAAGAAAAACAGCAAGAACAAGTATGTAGCTCACAACATGATATATAAACAGTCCTCAACCACTATACAGTGCATTCGGAAAGTATTAAGATCCCTTGACTTTCTCCACATTTTGTTATGTTACAGCCTTATTCTAAAATGGATTAAATAAAAAAAATCCTCAATCTACACCACATACCACATAATGACAAAGTTAAAACAGGTTTTTAGAAATGTTTGCACATTGATTAAAAATAGAAAACAGATACCTTATATAAATAAGTATTCAGACCCTTTGCTATGAGACTTGAAATTGAGCTCAGGTGCATCCTGTTTCCATTGATCATCCTTGAGATGTTTCACAACTTGATTGGAGTCCACCTGTGGTAAATTAAATTGATTGGACATGATTGCTCAAAACTGCTGACCCATCTCAATAGGTGGCCTGTCACAAACCTTTGTCTTATGTTCTGGTTGAAGTGTTCCCCTCATTAAACAGTAACTGGAGAAGTCTGGTAGACATTTTAGCTAACACTAGTTAGCTAACACCATCATGTCCGCAAAAACACCACAGTGAATACTATAGCATACTAGTCATGTCCATGTAAAAACTACAGTATACTACAGTCATGTCCACAAAAAACACTACAGTGAATACTATAATATATTAGTCGTGTCCTTAAAAACACTACAGTGAATACCATAGTAAAGTCTGCAAAAACATGGTATTTAGACCATAGTGTACTATAGTATTTTTCATGTGGGTTCTACCTGATGACATCACCAAAAGTTAAAACATTTTAAAGGGTGATTTTCAAACACTATGAGATTTGAGGTGATGTGGGGAGTACACAAATATCCAGTATCTGGCTAGAAACTTGTTGCAGGTTTTGAAAATCACCGTTTTTCTTCTTTTTAAATACAGATCATAGAAACGTCCTATTTTCACATACAGTACTAGGCAAAAGATTGGACACACCTACTAATTCCAAGGTTTTTCTTTATTTCTTTATTTTTACTATTTTCTACATTGTAGACTGTAAACTCCCCTTCCAAACTCACATTAAGCATCTCCAATCCAAAATTAAACCTAGAATTGGCTTCCTATTTCGCAACAAAGCATCCTTCACTCATGCTGCCAAACATACCCTCGTAAAACTGACTATCCTACCGATCCTTGACTTCGGCGATGTCGTTTACAAAAGAGCCTCCAACACTCTACTCAGCAAATTGGATGCAGTCTATCACAGTGCCATCCGTTTTGTCACCAAAGCCCCATGTACTACCCACCACTGCGACCTGTATGCTCTCGATGGCTGGCCCTCGCTTCATATTCGTTGCCAAACCCACTGGCTCCAGGTCATCTATAAGTCTTTGCTAGGTAAAGCCCCGCCTTATCTCAGCTCACCTTGTCACCATAGCAGCAGCCACCCATAGCACACGCTCCAGCAGGTATATTTCACTGGTCACCCCCAAAACCAATTCCTCCTTTGGCTGCCTTTCCTTCCAGTTCTCTGCTGCCAATGACTGGAACGAACTGCAAAATCACTGAAGCTGGAGACTCATATCTGCCTCACTAACTTTAAGCACCAGCTGTCAGAGCAGCTCACAGATCACTGCACCTTTACATAGCCCATCTGTAAATAGCCCATCCAACTACCTCATCCCCATACTGTTATTTATTTTGCTCCTTTGCGCMCCAGTATCTCTACTTGCACACTCATCTTCTGCACATCTATTATTTTGACCACTATGGCCTATTTATTGCCTTACCTCCCTTATCCTACCTCATTTGCATACACTGTATATAGACTTTTTCGATTGTATTATTGACTGTGTGTTTGTTTATTCCATCTGTAACTCTGTGTTGTTTGTGTTGCACTGCTTTGCTTTATCTTGGCCAAGTCGCAGTTGTAAATGAGATCTTGTTCTCAACTAGCCTACCTGGTTAAATAAAGGTGAAAAAAAATTAATAATAAGTGAAGACTTAAACTATGAAATAACACATATGGAATCATGTAGTAACCAAAAAAGTGTAAAACAAATCCAAATATTTTATAGAAGGCGAGTAATGAAGTGCTGCATCAGATGACCTGGCCTCCACAATCACCCTACCTCAACCCGTTTGGGATGAGTTGGACCGCAGAATGAAGGAAAAGCAGACAAGTGCTCAGCACATGTGGGAACACCTTCAAGAACGTTGGAAAAGCATTCCAGTGTGAAGCTGGTTGAGAGAATGCCAAGAGTGTGCAAAGCTGTCATCAAGGCAAAGGGTAGCTACTTTGAAGAATCTCAAATATAAAATATATTTTGATTTGTTTAACACTTTTTTTGGTTACAACATGATTCCATATGTGTCATTTCATAGTTCTGATGTCTTCACTACTATTGTACAATGTAGAAAATAGTTTAAAAAAATAGTAGGTGTGTGTCGACATTTGACTGGTACTGTATGCAGACACTGGTTTGGTGTTGGAGATAATAAATATGAGGTTGAAAAGTCGCAGAACTGCCCTTTAAGGCTTCCATGTGTTCTATATGACAATTTGCAGTTTCCCAAAATGCATTGCTTTCCACTACATGGGAGAATGTGGGGCCTGTCTCTTGACTTCTAAATGCAATGGATCACTCAATTCCAGCATATTGGCCTAGGCCTACATGTAGACATCTTCCTACTGACTGGTAGTGATGGTCACAAAGAAAATTTGTACCTAAATGCTCTTTAATCCAATTGTATAGGTAGGCTATCTTCTGATTATAATGTTAAAGTTTCCAATATCTTTTTAATTCTAGGAGTTTAAAGGTGACTCACTTTTATTAAACAGAGCGGAAAATAACTCATTGCAATGTTTGAATCATTATCAGCTGGTTTCATCTAATTGGTTTATTCGGATCCCCATTAGCTTTTGCCGAAGCAGTAGCTATTCTTCCTGGGGTCCACAAAAAACATAAATCATGACTAGTAACTGATACACTGATAGACAAGGACAGTCACACAAATGTAAAATTCAACGATATACAATACAACAACAAAATAATAATACAAACAACACAACTAAAAGTATAAAGTGAGTGTTAGTGTGCGTATGTTTGTGTGTGTTTGTATGTGTGTCCCCTCACAGTCCCTGCTGTTCCATGAACTCAATTTTTGGTCAAATTGTAATTCATTATGCATTGAAATCACATCAAGGTGTGTGCATGAAACAAAATTGTGATTTTCCTATTCTATTTTTATTAATGAAAGAAGGCAAGTTTAACTGTCCTTCCTTGTGGTCACCAGAGGGTTGAGTTGTTATATCTAAGAGTCTGTGCCTCACCAGGTGACATTACCGTTCTCCTGGCAGCAGGATATCCCCATAAATACACAACATGAYAAAAAGTATGTGGACACCTGCTCGTCGAACATCTCATTCCAAAATCATGGGAATTAATAAGGAGTTGGTCCCCCCTTCGCTGCTATAACAGCCTCCACTCTCCTGGGAATGATTTTCACAAAATGTTGGAACATAGTTGCGGGGACTTGCTTCCATCCAGCCACGARCATTAGTGAGGTCGGGCACTGATGTTTGGCGATTAAGCTTGCAGTTGGTTCCAATTCATCCCAAATGTGTTCAATGGGGTTGAGGTCAAGGCTCTGTGCAGGCCAGTCAAATTCTTCCACACCGATCTCGACAAACCACTTCTGTGTGGACCTTGTTTGTGCACGGAGGCATTGTCATGCTGAAACATAACTGTTGCCACAAAGTTGGAGGCACAGAATCATCTAGAATGTATGCTGTAGCTTTAAGATTTCCCTTCATTTAAACTAAGGGGCCTAGCCCGAACCGTGAAAAACAGCCCCAGACCATTATTCCTCCACCAAACTTAACATTTGGCACTATGCATTCGGGCAGGTAGTGTTCTCCTGGCATCCGCCAAACTCAGATTTGTCTGTCGGAATGCCAGATGGTGAAGTGTGATTCAGAGAACGCGTTTCCACTGCTCTAGAAACCAATGGCGGCGAGCTTTACACCACTCCAGCTGACGCTTGGCATTGCGCATGGTGATCTTAGGCTTGTGTGCAGCTGCTCGGTCAACAGTTCTTGTGCTGACGTTGTTTCCAGAGGCAGTTTGGAACTCGGTAGTGAGTTTTGTAACCGAGGACAAATGATTTTTACACTCTATGCTCTTCAGCACTCGGCGGTCCCGTTTCTGTGAGCTTGTGTGGCTTACCACTTCAGCCATTGTTGCACCTAGATGTTTCCACTTCACAATAACAGCACTTACAGTTGACCAGAGCAGCTCTAGAAGGGCAGACATTTGACAAAGTGACATGTTGGAAAGGTGGCATCCTATGACAGTGCCACGTTGAAAGTCACTGAGCTCTTCAGTCAGGCCATTCTACTGCCAATATTTGTCTATGGAGATTACATAGCTGTGTGTTCGATTGTATACACCTGTCAGCAACTGGTTTGGCTGAAATAGCCGAATCCACAAATTTGAAGGTGTGTCCACATACTTTTGTATATAGTGTATTACGCCGGCAGCACGATCGCGGATTTWAAAAAAATATAATAAGAGTCCCTCCACTAAGACATGTTAAACTTGGAATATCAACATTTTTCTGCACTCTAGTGCAGTACAACTGTTTCTCACAGCACTGCAACCACCTTTTAATGTATGGATCATTTCACGTACTATTATTTTTTACATTGTATTATTCATACAAGTATTTCTGTAGAACGTTTACACCAACACTGGTATGTTGAAAGCTGTTGTGTAGGCTAAATGTAAAGAAATACACTTTTAATAAAATACAAATATATGTCATTGGAATTACTCAATATTGTCTACACAACTTAAATTGGTCTAATGTGCTGGGCAACAGGTTTAATACAGAATGCTAATGACTCCTTACTCCACCCACTGGAATTGAATGCACTGCATATAAATTACATATTGGCTTATGGAGAAAGAACTACTCTGTGTGCCGATGTAAATGTGGGGTTAGGATTACTCAGTAGGGTCTGTGGAATCTATATGTGTTGTATTTATTGGGGGACTGAGGTCTACATACCCAGCAGCACTTTTTACTCCGCCCATTCCAGTGGTCCCAATGCAATACACTGTAAGCCTATAAATGACATATTTGCTTATAAAAAAGTTTTTAAAACTCTTTGCCAAAGTAAAAGTGGGGTTGGGAGTAAAAATTACACGAAGTATACAAAACATTAGAAACCCCTGCTCTTTCCATGACAGACTGACCAATACTAGAAAGGTGTTCCTAATGTTTGGTACACTCAGTGTATGTATGGTGTCATTTCATGGGGCACTGAATAGTACAGTGTGTTGCTGGCCACATGACAAATTACTGTAATACTGCTAACGGCTTTCAATGGTCAAGCTCTAATGTCCGCCCTAATGTCATCCATGCTCCAATTACATTACTTGTGAAGGTAGACAGGCCAGAAGAGAGTTACACAGTCGGTTTTGTGACAGCAAAGAAGYTATGCCAAATGTGCCTAGAACATCCCACAACAGGTGGGGTTTTAAGCATGTGATCGGGCCAGTGAACTTAGTCACATTGGAAAGTTATAGCCATAGATATGCAACATGTAGTAGTAATTGCATTACTTTAGATCTTATGATGGATTCCTGAAGCCACTATGAAAGAGTAGAGGATACACTACTTCCAATTCAGAAATACCTGGCATTAGACTCTGGCAATGCATGGAGTTGTGGTAAATGTGACACTAAACTATGCATTTTCTCATCGGTGCCCCCATTTTAGAAAACTGTCAGACGGTAGTTTGTTGTGGTGATTGCACTCTAAGTCTTTGGAGAACAATGTGAATACACTTTGTTACAATGGCATGAGAGACTATTTTATGAGTTAGTGGAAATTAGTTGAAAGGTTTTAAGCTTGAAGAATACAGCAGACGGTCTCTTGTAATGCATTTTAAAACTGTACAGAAAATAACGTCACTGACCTTGATAATCACCACAATATAACTTGTACATACTCTTGTTTTTGAAAAAAGTTTAATAGGCCTATGACTTTACTGTATACTGCTAACCTTATATAAGCAACACATACAGTACCGTCGGAAAGTACTCAGACCTTGACTTTTTCCACATTTTGTTACGTTACAACCCTATTCTAAAATTGATTAAAATTGCCCCCCCCCCTCAATACCCCATAATGACAAAGCAAAAACCGGTTTAGAAATTCTTGCTAATTTATTAAACATAAAATACTACATTTACATAAGTTGCGACCCTTTACTCAGTACTTTGTTGAAGCACCTTTGCAGTGATTACAGCATCAAGTCTTCTTGGGAATGACGCTACAAGCTTGGCACAGCTGTATTTGGGGAGTTTCTCCCATCCTTCTCTGCAGATCCTCTCAAGCTCTGTCAGGTTGGATGGGGAGCGTTGCTGCACAGCCATTTCCAGGTCTCTCCAGAGATGTTCAATTCAAGTCCTGGCTCTGGCTGTGCCACTCAAGGACATTCAGAGACTTGTCCCAAAGCCACTCCTGCGTGTTCTTGGCTGTGTGCTTAAGGTCATTGTCCTGTTGGAAGGTGAACCTTCGCCCCAGTCTGAGGTACTGAGCGCTCTGGAGCAGGTTTTCGTCAAGGATCTCTGTGCTTTGCTCTGTTCGTCTCTTTCCTCAATCCTGACTAGTCTCCCAATCCCTGCCGCTTCATCAGACCAGAGAATCTTGTTTCTCATGGTCTGAGAGTCTTTAGGTGTCTTTTAATGAGGAGTGGCTTCTGTCTAGCCACTCTAACAAAGGCCTAAATGGTGGAGTACTGCACAGATTGTTGTCCCCTCTCCACAGAGGAACTCTAGAGTTCTGTCAGAGTGACCATCGGGTACTTCATCACCTCCCTGACCAAGGCCCCCCCCCCCGATGTGCAAAACCAATGTCAAAGATGACGTTCATACCTATATAATGTAGGTAAATGACGGCACAAAACATAGCGCTACACGTTCAAAGCATGCCCAACTACTAACCTAGCCCACAATTTTTGCTGTGTCGAAGAGTAAGACAATTTCAGCGAGACAACTCAATGGCGAAATCCATTAACACCAAGATAATGGAATTCATTGGCCTTGACAATCAACTGTTCTCTGTCGTGGGTGATGTTGGCTTTCGCCGACTGGTCGAGCACCTCAAGCTACACACTACCAAGTAGGCGCTATTTTTCCAGACGTTGCCCTACTGGAGTTACACAGTATTGTTGAAACTATCATCTATGATACGTTTGAACATCTTGAAGAACTTAATGGCCATGTACTCTTATAATCTCCACCTCGCACAGCCAGAAGGACTGGAGACCCCTCAGAGCCTGCTTCATCTGTTTCTTTTTAAGTTCCTGCCTTTTCTAGAGAATTTTTCTTGACACCATGCTTCTACATCTGCATTGCTTGCTGTTTGGGGTTTTAAGCTGGGTTTCTGGATAAGCACTTTGTGACATCTGCTGATGTAAAAAGGTTGTTATAAATACATTTGATTGTAAAATTCAATCATCGGCAAAAACAATATTTATGTTCACTATAACCCCAATATTGTCAACATACCAGCCTGAACATAGTATTTTTCTATTAGTGGTCTGTATATAATGTTTTTAAAAACACGTGTATATATACACACACACACACACACACACACACACACACACACACACACACACACACATACATACATTTACATAAATTCCTTCTTAAATTTAGGTTATAAGCACCAATCTTTTGAAAGAGTTATCCACCTCGCACTGTTTTGAAATGCAGGCTTTTATTTTGAAGGTTTCTCATTACCATAGAAAAGTGACGTCATTAGTGCTGCTGGCAGAATAGTAGTCCAGGCGACGTACGTAGAGAATAAAAGATTGAACACCATGCCTTTTGACTTTATTCTTGATTCTTAGCAAAGGTGGGTGACTTTACTGGCTGGACAAATGGGTCAAATTCGATCAACTGCGATTCGTCCCAGAGAAACGCCAAACTGTTGAGGACTATTTTCTTCAGTAYTCGAGAAGATTTGACACAACAGCGATTTTCGCTCATGCATGAGTCTTTTGATGGAAGATTCCATATAATTTCTTATTCGACTCAAACAGGCCAGACAAACAAAAACAGTATAAGCTTTCCATTTCTATATGAGGAACATTTCAGTTTTGTGAAATGCCAGTAACCTAGGCAAAACCGGTTGAGGTACTGCCCGGTAAGAGGATAGAACTCTCGTCGTTTACCTTTACGAAAAGAAAAAAAGGCCACCAAGTTGAAGAATTAAGGTGTCAGAATCTCAAGAACGAGACTGAAGAATGGCAGCCAGTTTGTCAGCGGAGGAAGAACAGGTAATTTTGAAAATAATGCAAAATATTTGATAATCTATACCGCCGTAAGAAATCATGATATTGTTGTGTGTCAAGTAGTTGCATTCCAGGTAGCCTACCATAGCCAGAATCCGATTTACGTTCATTTCTTCTCTCTAGTCTGAATGGTGTGGTACAGTATGCTAGCCCAATAATTTACTGTTAATGCGAGCCTACCGTTACTGTAGCAGGCCATTGGATTCCATGAAAATACGACGCCACGCATTGGCGTGAGTAACCGGAAGTGTTGTCGAATCCAACGGTTTGCTTTAGCATTAGCTAGCCTAGAATGCGTTGCTGAAGACAATTGAAGTTTAATTAAAATCTAGCAGTATTTAATTGTTCTCAATGTATAATTAGGAGTACAGCGCCCTCTTCCATCCCTGGATTCCGGTACGTTTAACGAGCCATCTCCCGCCGACTCCGCGGTGTCCTGATCACGGCACCCTGCAGTTCAGACCTTAAAGGGAAAATGTAATTACAACGACCTTAATGTCTGATGCTTTAGGCTACCTACACCAATGCAAGTTTATGCTCTTAAATGGTTAAATTGTTGCGACTCAGGCATCTCGATCACAAACATTGTATACATTTATGGCACAGGCCTTTACAAAATATTACAATGGATTGTTTATGATTTATTACAGCTAGTGAAAAACACAATTGAAACTTGATTTCCGCGAATGTAGACAGTCTATCAAATGCTATAGCATTAGAAACGAACAGTATAAGGGGCGGCAGGTAGCCTAGTGGTTAGAACATTGGTCCGGTAACCGTAATGTTGCTAGTTCGAATCCCCGAGCTGACAAGGTAAAAATCTTCGTTCTGCCCTTGAACAAGGCAGTTAACCCACTGTTCGTAGGCTGTCATTGTAAATAAGAATTTGTTCTTAACTGACTTGCCTAGTTAAATTAAATAAGGGCAAGAATCTCAAAAGCAATGTTTTGTCATTTTATATTTGCATTGATGCACTTAGCCCACACATCCCCCTTAACATGCCACACAACAACAATATGGCTAGTACAGGTCAATATATCCATGCCAAGCTGCTGCCTCTGTATTTTTTTTAAACCAGGCAGGGAACTGGTATTATATAATGATAGGCTATCTATTGCTAGAGTCCATATGATTAACATTTATCCACAGCATAAAAAGGAGCTGGTTGACCTATTGTAGGTCTATTCATGCTATAAAGCCTGATGTCCCTTTTTCCAGCCTGTTGGTAATGATGCTCTTTACACTTTCCAGGCCCTAATCCCATTTCACATTCCCCGTGGCTCATCTGGCCGGCAGAGAGTAAGTCTTATCTGGGGACTTAATTTCCTCTGCGGGCCCAGCCATGGTGGAGTGCTGAACGCCTGTAGGCTGGGTTATTAGAACCTCGGCCTGGTTGTGTCCGGTTGTAACAGAGGGCCTCTGGGGGACTGCTAGTATGGTGGAACTTCACTTATAGGCAGCTGTTAAAAACATTTCCACTGGAGTGATGCTGCTGTTGTGTGTGTGTGTGTGTGTGTGTGTGTGTGTGTGTGTGTGTGGTGTGTGTGTGTGTGTGTGTGTGTGTGTGTGTTGGGGGAGGGGGCAGGCAGTCAGTCGGCTCCCAGGAAGCTTAACAGGAAGAAAGAGCGAGTGGGGGATAGAAAGAATGACGCACGAGACTTCCTGTTAGGATCGACTTGTGCCAAATGGGACTGAACGGAATAGGATGGCACTCTCCACATATGGCTAATGTCTCAGCAATAATCATGATCATGTTACATATGAATCACCTTTAACATTTCTAAACTTAACAGTTCATAGGTTTAGCAAGACTATAAGGCCTGGCTGGTTTCTTTTAGATTCTGGCCTGTATATCCTAGTAGTGATGCACAGTATACCAACATTTCTGTAGTTCTTCAAAACGTTTTCTCGTGGCATCTACTGATTTGAGAGGATCAAGTCTATCAGCATAGCCGATCCTTTTATAGTGCGAGTACACCGTTCATGCCTCCTCTTGCCTACCTGTGCTACTTACTCATTGCTAGCTGTAGCCTGCCATGAGGAACCACTGATCTCACTGGGAGTCTGTACTGCATCACCAGTTATGCTGCACAGAAGTTAACACACTTGAATAATGCAACATGGCATGTAGAAATGTTGAAACTGTTAATTACTGACTGTTCCCGAAACAATGTCTAGTACAGGCTAGAACACTGCATACAATGGGAAGAAGATACCGATAGCTTTCCTTGCTAGCTTACAGCTGAAGCCAACATCAATTCACTACTCTTGTACCTTGTTACTTACAGGCAATGTTCCCTCTAAGCTTTGCGTGTGCAGTAGCCCCGAGACTGACATGCTGAAATATCAGCCCACTGAGAGAAGCAACAGATTGTACTTCAATCAACTTTCTAGAACAGTGGTCACCAACCTGTTGCTCACGATCAACTGGTTGATCTCCAATGCATTCCTAGTCGATCGGCAAACATTTCTGTAAAAAAATAAAGCTTTGAATATTTTTTTTTTCTTTCTCTCTCTCGGGCTTTTGCAGGTGGTCACAGAGAGCAAATCAAGTGCACTATAGGCCTACCACTGGCCAATCGGATGGCTCAGATGACCGTGTCTGCGGTAATGTAGCAGGCATAAAAGAAAGCTACAGCAAAGTTGATACTGTGAGATTTTTACAACCATGACTAGAGACTGTCAACGAATACAGCAAAGAGATGTTTTTATGAGTGCGTTCAAGTTCTTACTCAGCGCTGTCAACACTGTGTTCAACACTTTTTTTAAAAGCCATAAAATATATGTTCTTCCTATTTCCAGTCAGCACTATTTCCAGTCAGCACTACAACAAGCATTGCAGCAGTAATGAGTAGGAAAGTGTAACTACAGTGCATTCGGAAAGTATTCAGACACCTTTTTCTACAACTTTAATATCACATTTACATAAGTTTTCAGACCCTTTACTCGGTGCTTTGTTGAAGCCCCTTTTGGCAGCGATCACAGCCTCGAGTCTTCTTGGGTATGACGCTACAAGCTTGGCACGCCTGTATTTGGGGAGTTTCTCCCAATCCTCTCTGCAGACCCTCTCAAGCTCTCAGGTTGGATGGGGAGCGCCACTGCGACGCTATTTTCAGGTCTCTCCAGAGACATCCGATTGGGCTCTGGCTGGGTCACTCAAGGACATTCAGAGACTTTTCCCGAAACCACCCCTGCGTCGTCTTGGCTGTGTGCTTAGGGTCGTTATCCATTTAGAAAGCCGAYGTGAGCAAGACCTTTTAAACAGGTGAACATTCACAAGGCTGTGTGGCTAGACTGATTACCAGGACGTGTACTCAAAGCATGCACGGACCAACTGGCAAGTGTCTTCACTAGAGGTCGACCGATAGCAATTATTGGAGGACCAAAAAAAGCCAATACCGATTAATCGGCCGTATTAAAAAAAATATATATATATATATATAAATGACAATTACAACAAAACTGAATGACCACTTATTTTAACTTAATATAATACATTAATAAAATCAATTTAGTCTCAAATAAATAATGAAACATGTTTGATTTGGTTTAAATAATGCAAAAACAAAGTGTTGGAGAAAGTAAAAGTGCAATATGTGCCATGTAAAAAAGCCAACGTTTAAGTTCTTGCTCAGAACATGAGAACATATGAAAGCTGGTGGTTCCTTTTAACATGAGTCTTCAATATTCCCAGGTAAGAAGTTTTAGGTTGTAGTTATTATAGGACTATTTCTCTCTATACCATTTGTATTTCATATACCTTTGACTATTGGATGTTCTAATGGGTACTTTAGTATTGCCAGCCTAATCTCGGGAGTTGATAGGCTTGAAGCACAGCAAAGAGCTGCTGGCAAATGCAGGAAAGTGCTGTTTGAATGAATGCTTACGAGCCTGCTGCTGCCTACCACCGCTCAGTCAGACTGCTCTATCAAATCATAGACTTAATTATAATATAACACACAGAAATACGAGCCTTAGGTCATTAATATGGTCAAATCCGGAAACTATCATTTCGAAAACAAAACGTTTATTCTTTCAGTGAAATACGGAACCATTCCTTTATCTAACGGGTGGCATCCCTAAGCAGACAATATTAACTAAAATATGCAGGTTTAAAAAATATATACTCGTGTATTGATTTTAAGAAAGGCATTGATGTTTATGGTTAGGTACACATTGGTGCAACGACTGCTTTTTTTCACGAATGCGCTTGTTAATAAATCACCAATTTGGCAAAGAAGTCTGTGATTCGATGATAAATTAACTGGCACCGCATTTATTATATGCAGCGCAGGACAAGCTAGATAAACTAGTAATATCATCAACCATCTGTAGTTAACTAGTGATTATGTTAAGATTGATTGTTTTTTATAAGATAAGTTTAATGCTAGCTAGCACCTTACCTTGGCATAACAGGTAGTCAGCCTCTCTCCGCGTGGAGTGCAATGTAATCGGCCATAATCGGTGCCCAAAAATGCAGATTTACCGATTTTGTTATGAAAACTTGAAATCGGCCATGCCGATTAATCGGTCGCCCTCTAGTCTTCACTGACATTTTCATACTCTCCCTGACCGAGTCTGTAATACCTACATGTTTCAAGCAGACCACCATAGTCCCTGTGCCCAAGAAAGGGAATGGCTACTGCCCCGTAGCACTCACGTCGGTAGCCATGAAGTGCTTTGAAAGACTGGTCATGGCTCACATCAACACCATCATCCCGGAGACCCTAGATCCACCCTAATTCACATACTTCCCAACAGATACACAGATGATGCAATCTTAATTGAACTCCACACTGCCCTTTCACACCTGGACAAAAGGAATGCCTATGTGAGAACAAAATTGACAGACATTTGCATCCCTAATACACACCCCTTGATGTTTTCCACATTAAGTTTTTATTGAATCCATTTTAAATTTAAATAATTTTTTTACTTAGTGTTTTTTGTTGCTGGCCTACAGACTACCCCTAAAATGTGAAAGTTAAATATTTAAAAATGAAAAGCTGAAATGTCTTGACTTAAGTATTCAACCCCTTTTGTTATGGCAAGCCTCCATAAGTTAAGGTGTAAAAATGTGCTTGAGTGAGTTCATAAGTTGCATGGAATCACTGTTTTCAATAATAGTGTTTAACATGATTTTTGAATGACTACCTCATCTCTGTACCCCAAACATACAATTATCTGTAAGGCAACTCGGTCAAGCAGTACATTTCAAACACTGATTCAACCACCAAGACCAGGGACGTTTTCCAATGCCTCGCAAAGGTCACCTTTTTAGTAGATGGGTAAAAAAAACGGACATTGAATGTCCCTTTGAGCATGGTGACGTTATTAATTAATTGAAACAGTTAGAGTTTAATGMTTGTGATAGGAGAAAACAACTGAGGATGGATCAACATTGTAGTTACTCCAAAATACGTGCCTAAATGACAGAATACAAATATTCCAAAACATGCATCTTGTTTGCAATAAGGTACTAAAGTAAAAATGCAAAAAATGTAGCAAGGAAATGTAACTTTATGTCCTGAATACAAAGCGTTATGTTTGTGGCAAATCCAATTCAACACAGTACTGAGTACCACTCTCCATATTTTTAATCATAGTGGTGGCTGCATCATGTTATGGGAATGCTTGTAATCTCTAAGGACTGGGGAGTTTCAGGATAAAAATGGGATGGCGCTAAGCACAGGAAAAATCCTARAGAAACTTGTTTGTCTACTTTGCAACACACTGGGAGACAAATTCACCTTTAAGTAGGGAAATTACTTAACATTAGGCCAACTCTACACTGGAGTTGATTACCAAGAAGACAGTTAAATATACTTAAATCTAGCACAAGACCTGAMWTTTTTTTGTCTAGCAATGATCAAYAACCAATTTGACAGAGCTTGAATAATGGAAAAATGTGGAGCAATCCAGGTGTGGAAAGCTCTGAAAGACTCACAGCTGTAATCGCTGCCAAAGGTGGTTCTACCACACTACCAGGTCACTGACCTCCTCCCTATAGGCTGACTCATTTGTCGGTGATCAGGCCTACCACCGTCGTGTCATCCGCAAACTTAATGATTGTGGTGTGGTGTAGTGCCAATCACCATATAAGTTCAAAGAAAGCCTGGAAGGAGGAGAGATGACTAGAAAAGATTCATTTGGTCGTTTTATGTGTGGATTAATTAACAGAGTAGAGGACCTTGTGCATTTCAGGTAAAATAACAACTCAATGTTTATATCCCAGGACAAATTAGCTAGCAACAGTAAGCTAGCTAAATAGGACAAATTAGCTAGCAAGTGCAAGCAAACTAGCTAAATTGCCATACATGTTTAATGCTTTTCGACCTGTCCCCAAATTAATGTCATTGGTTCAGAGTTTGTTTTGATATTTGAACCTGAGTGTCGTGATCGCGTTTAGTGTAGGGGGACAAAATAAATGTATGCACGGTGGCGCACGCGCACAGCCGGTTTGGGTTCTGTGTTAGTCCTGTTTTGACACTTTGCCTGTTTGATTGCTCATYGGAGGTCGTAACGGTATTTTTCTAAGTGTCCCGCTCCTTGAAGGTGTAAGCTCAGTGCGGATGTTGCTTATAGTCCATGGCTTCTGGTTGGGATGTACAGTCACTGTGGGGACGTCGTCGATGCACTTATTCATGAAGCTGGTGACACCTCAATGTTATCAGATGAATCCCGGAGCATATTCCAGTCCTGTAGCTTAGCATCCGCTTCATCGGACTACTTCCATATTGAGCATGTGACTGGTACTTCTTGTAAGCATGATTCAAGACGATAAAGTTACCGTCAGATTTGCCGAAGGGGGGGCAAGGGACAGCCTTTCATGTATTTCGTGTGGAGTAAAGGTGATCTAAAGTTTGTTTCCTCTCGTTGCACAGGTGACATGCTGGTAAAACAGATTTTAGTTTCTTTGTGTTAAAATCACCGGCCACGAGAAGCGCTGCATCTGGATCTACATTTTGTTTGCTTACGGCCTTATACAGCTCGTTGAGTGCGGTCTTAGTGCCAGCATCGGTTTGTGGTGGTAAATGGAGAACTATGAAAAACTCTAACTCTCTTTGTAAATAATAGGTATTCTAACTCGGGTGAGCAAAAACTCAAAACTTCCTTAACATCAGAGGTTGCGCACCAGCTGTTAACAGAGATTCCGGAACTTCTACAAACATGGAGCATTGGTACATTGTGGGAGGCAACCCATCTGTCTAGAGACTAATCGGACGATGTTGGCCTTTTACGGATAGCGGACGATAATTCCACCCAATAACGATATTCAATAAATTGGATCAAAAARGTATACCTCCTGCTTATCTGAACACATGCAGCCATTCTCATGCTGTGTCATTATTGTCACAATGTAAGGAATCAACATTTTGAAGCATATTTGTTTGGACAACTGCTCTTTTGGATGGCAATTGTCCTGCTGTAAAACAGTAGATCTGAAGATGTACCACTATCACACGGTTTTGTTCCCCCGCCCCCCCAAAAAATCGGAATCTGTATCGGACCCCAAAAACATATCGGTCAGGCTCTAATATGAACTCGTTCACTGGTGGTTCGTATAGCTTTCAGACTTGTGAAATGGCCAGTCTCTCATGTCTACTCACTTGATATTGATCTCCTCTGGCCCTTGTTACAGCATATAGCCAGTCACCCCTCTCCATGTGAACCAAGGAACTCACTGATGAATATGATCCTAACTACTACTGTCAGGTACAGTCAAGTTTCTGAGCTTTCATTTGTCTGCTATCTTAGCCTTTTAAGGAGACGCAACAGACTCTGGGCAGAGTGTATGGGAAGGCTGTGACCTGTTCCTAGAGCAAGCAGTCGTTTTTGCTTTTCTGCAGATGGAGCGAGATCGGTAAGAAAATGACTCTGTAAGGATGGACACTTTTTGCTTTTATTGCAACATGTGTAACCCAGCAGAACCACCATTTGAGGAACAACATACTGGATCCTCTACAATATGTAAATATTTCCGTGTATCCTCTTGATTCACAGAATTTGCCTGCRCCAAAACATTTTTCTTCGAAGTAGAACATTTTGGGTTGGTGACACACAGGGTCCATAGAATACTTTTTAGGAATCCATTCATGCACTTAGTTCACCTGAAATTAGAAAAGTTACCCATCTTGACGTAACAGGTCAGTAATGGGTCCAACTCTTGGTGCATGTTCAAGTGTGAACTGTGAAGGTTAAAAGTTTTGGTGAACCAGAAAGTTATTCCAGAGGTAGGTTACTTTTTAATAGTTTATCCATGCGCAAACACCTGTTTTTAGTCCCTCAATAACATTGTAATTTAATCGGCCTGTGTGAGTCTGAGAGCATATTCAGTGTCCTTGAGTATCACAATTTGTAGTGGTCCGTTATTGAATCCTGGTTGTTGGGCTCTTTTGGATCATAAATAATAGCATTCCTTCATCTTCTCTGGGAGTCCAGGGTTCCTGGTTGTATTTTGAGTAGAGCCAGACTGATATCAGTTGACTGGTATTATTGGCTGATATTKGCCCATTTGTTGTCATTTACCTGAATTTTTTTTTTTTAATATAGTATCAGTTTTTATACAATTGATATTTATATAGGAAGATCAAAAAAAGATAATGCTAATTAGAGCACTTTAAAATGTACTGATAATCTGATTAGATATTGAGGCCCACCTCCTTTAAACACCACCTGCAACCAGAGGAAATGCTTTTTGCGTGAGATTTCTAAAGGAGCCGGGCCAATATCGTGACGTTCTTGGATTTACCAGTTAAAAGAATCGACTGATACACAGAAACAGAGATGAGAATGAAAGAACTACATGGTGACAACACAATACAGCAACACGGTGCAATTTATTTCTTCAACAATTACAAGTTGGCTTTCTCCTCAGCATTTAGCTGTTTTAATAGTGCAGGAGGCCCTGACACTCACCCTTTTGTCTTTGAAAGCCTGGGCTTTGCAAGAGGAGGACGGTGGCATCCTGTCCTTTTTAGCTCTGCTCATCAGTAGCTTTTTGTATTCTTGAAGAGCCTGACTTGACTACCCCTTCTCGCTGGCTGGAGAAGTGGAACTCTTGCTTTGAGCTTTCATTTCCCCCCTCGGGCTTCTGTGACAGCTTGCTGGTGCTGCCTGGCTGGGCTCGTCAAAGAGAATGTCCGGAAGCCTTTAGGGAGGACATGGACCTAGAGAGCGTGCACGCTTAGATTGGTCTCTTTACTAGTTGAAACATGATATAATGGGGGTCTCTAGTGCCTTTTCACACTACTGTAGGTTTCACTACTGATTTTGTTTATTTGTATCTTCATTAGATTTTGCAGCTACTCTTCCTTGGGTCCTCAAAACACAAAACATTGCAAGTAACAAAACATTGATAGTTTTGTTACTTGCACAAATGTAAAGTACAACAATATACAAACAATACATCATAAAAAATACAGAACAGAACAAATATATAGTGTTATGAAACCCTTTTTGTCCAAATGTGTTTCATTTGAATATTTTATTGAATGGATAATGGGGAAGCTTAAAGCTTTGAATTAGCTCCTGGTGTTTAGAGGGAAAGATGGCATGATATGAGGGACAGGAAGTTAATAGTCCACCTTGATCATTGCCCCGTCAGCTCCAATAGCACCTAGCTAATGTTATTTTTCATAGCATTCTTCTATAAAACATTATCTATGCACATCACTTTTTACTCTTTGAAAAACATTGTTGATTCAATTCTCTACTCAACCTTGTAGTTCATAAAGAACGCTTAGATAACTGAGCAGAGTGCTGAAATGGAATTGTGTTCATAGTTATGTAATTGATAAATCAACAAGGGGGGGGAGGGGGGACAGTCCCAGGCAGCGTTCATGTATCTAAAGTATCTGCATCTGCTGTATCTAAAGTACATTTTGCTTACCTATCTTAGTGGCCAAGGCGTCTGTGTTTGGTGTGCGCACATGGGTGTGTGTGAAATCTACATCCACAGGGCTCTACAGTGCAACCATTTTACAGTGCAACCATTTTACTTGCATATAGCCTAAATGTTTTGCTGTGCGACCTGGAATTTTGCGCCTCGACAAATTTGAAGGATTCCAGCTTTATTACCTCAAATATTTTTTATTGTGCTCCCAAGTTTCTTTGTGCGGTTACATTTTTAATTTAGGCGCACACATTCTCCTTGTTTTTTTTTTTTTTTAAGTTGGCGTAGAGCCCTGATCCATTTGTTTAAAACTGCCATTCCTTCAATAGCGAGGGCACATATTTTCTTGAAATTGATACTGATTTTGCAGTCTTGGATCTTAAGCCTCATTTAACTGTAGTCGGTGTTTTCTGCACAGAAGGCCAGTGTATTTGCTATGGTAAGGGAAGAGCCCCATGAAATGGACGAAAATTAATGGCAACTTATTGGCATTGGGCGAACCATATACACAATCGCAAATATCACTCAAATGGACGGCAGTTAATCAAAACCATATTGCAAGCGGAACATGGAGAAAGCCAAGTGTCATACACCAAAAATCCCAAAGATGGCGAGTGCGCTCCACTGTAGATTTACATATGGCAAATGGTCACAGTCAGGTCCCAAGGGTGAAATTTTGAAAAAAATAATTTAAAACCTCCCAAGTCCATTTTTTGTTTAAAAAAAAATKATTTCTTTATTTTTTTCAATTATACATAACCGTATGGACATTTTGTCTTATTTTACAGAGTTGGTCCATAAGGCCTATGTTTTGTCCATTTGCAATATATGATCATAGGAAGTCAGCTTCCCGAACCCAAAAGTCAGTGAACCATGTCCAAATGGCATATACTGACCAAATGAGATTGGCTTAACACACACATGTCTATTTTGTCATGTTTGATCATTGGAAGTAAGAATTTCTCGTTGATGTTGATTCAGCATGTCCATTTCGTAATGAAGTCCTTATGGATATACATTGGCAATGGACACTGTCAACTTGCAGAAGAGCATGTTCACACTGACGATATAGCATATGTGTGATGGACACTGTCCAATCGCTCGTTTGTGTTGATTTCAGCCTGTCCATTTGGTGATGAAAAATCCCTCATTAAATACATTGGAAATGGACAAATGTAATCTGTCCATTTTGCAATGTTACAATGGGCATTTACCATCATTGGACATGCTATAATATACTGCATTGGGTTCCYACGTGCTGGTGGTTGAAAACGTCCAAAATGACCAGGGGCGCCCCCTGTTGGTTCGACCTGGGTGGGAGGTGCTCCCTACCCGGCCATGGACCCYTAGCACCCCCCTGAAGCCATTTAGAGCCATATTAAAAATATGCTCCTGGTAACCCGTTCAATTACCAGGTGCACGGCTGTCCATTTGCAATGTCTTACAATGGACATTTACCAACACGAATTGGACATGCTCTAATATACTGTAGAAATGCTCAATTGACTGACTCGTTGAACACGGGATGGCCGAGCAGTGATAGTGGTTCCTCTCCATCGCTCGTTGGTTTTGATTTCAGCCTGTCCATTTGGTGATGGTAAATCCCTCATTAAATACATTGGAAATGTACACTGTCCATTTACAATATAAAATGTACAATGCCAATATATTATACTGTCAGTCAATAAGATATCATACTGACACCAAACTTATACATACTGACTCCAAACTCACTTTGTCCAACTCTTTTAATAGCAAGGATTCACATATTTCAGAGCTGGCACACAATTTATAGTGCCTTCKGTTGAAACCATAAACCTTCAAAAACATGGTTACATTCGAGCTGCGGGTCCTGTTCTGACATTGTGTAGACCTAGCTGAGGCGACCATGAGTTTTGGCTCGATTGGTCATTCGGAGACCGAGCAACGACCTTAATTAGTGATGAAAATTCACTTTTTCCGGGTGTGGTAACGGGGTCCCTGAAAGAGCTATCGGACAGACTTTAGGGTCCGTCTCTGGGCCGAGGTGGTTTCAATGCACCTAGTCTTGTGATTCTGGGACTTTTCTAAGTGTTGTTATTTTCGCAACGTTCAAAATTAATTGATGTTATTGCAAATGGACGAGGGTGTTTCTCGGCCTGAGAATCTTTTTAGAGCCACATAACTCACCGTGCACTACCGACTGAAGCCCCAGAACAGGTTTATAAAGTTTCAGATCTCTAGGTCTGACGGTTCTTTTGATAGTTCGAACACAGGTAACTATTGCAGGCTCTGTGTATGTAAACCCCACACTGTGTCACTCCACATTGACTGTGTGTACGGAAAATCACGTAGCGCTTCGAAACCCGCCTTAACGGATTCGCCTTAACACGCCGCAACTGGAGCTAACTTTTTTGAAGATAAACACATTTGTTTAACCATCACCAAACGGACATTGTACGATTTCTCGTAAATTCCGATAGATAAATGGATGTTTCTATTTTTCCTTACATCGTAGGTTTATGTACTTAGACTTGAAGCGGTCAAATTAGTGCTGTATTACCGTTTTCAACCTTTAATCCCAGAAAATGGGCATTCGTTCAAAGAGCATTGAGGCCTCGACGCCATCTTGTTTCTGGGCTAAAAGTACATTTGGCCAAACCTGTGTTCACCGAGTTTCGTCTTCGAAGTCTTTTCCATTTACGAGAAACGGCCATGTCCGTTTGATGTTTTGACCATTTGCAATAAGCAGCTAGTCGCCATTTGGTGGAATTTTCCTGTACAGCAGAAAAATGTCAATTTAAACATTGCGGAAATAGTCTCTCTGACATTTATTCCACCTTATGGAATCCAGTTGTTCTGATTTAGATTAATAGACCACTGTTGGAAGTACAGAAATGTGGAAGCAAAAAGTGCTACTGTACCTATAATATTTTTATATATTTTTTTTTATGGTATCATTTTTTTTCACAGCTAAGTTAAGTCCCCACCCCCACCAAACACCCCTTCCTCCTCATTAAGGTGCCACCATAGGTTTACTTAGGAAGGGCTCATGGTAATTGCTGTAACGGAATAAATGGAATGGTTTCCATGTTTGATACCATTACCTTTACTTCATTTCAGACATTATTATGAGCTGTCCTACCCTCTGTAGCCTCCTGTGAGATAGCATTTCATGTCATAGAAAGGTCATACATGCACCACTTCCTCATAGGATGTATCATGTTAAACCTGAGTTTCACTTATTCTAGTCTTTCATTTCTCCCTGGAGTGAGTACATTGTGTGTGACCACATCTCTCTCTGTGTGTATTTTTAGGCTACCAAGGAGTTTCTGGAGGAAATCAACAAGTGGACCACTCAGCATGGAGTGTCCCCCCTGTCCTGGGAAGTGGCCGTCAAGTTCCTCATGGCGCGCAAGTTCGACGTGCTCAGGGCCATCGAGCTCTTCCACAGCTACAGGGTGTGTGTGTGGGGGGGTGGGGCATGCCAGTGGTTGCTGGTAACTTGTGAAGTTGGGTGGAAGATTTTAGGCAAATTTATTTTGAACTAAACTTTTTAGGAGGATTTATTGGGTTTATTTTTCCTACATTTGAGGGGGAACATCCTCTTCCTCCCTGGAAGAGCCTTCTCTGGTCACATGCAGGTGTATGTTTCCGGTCGTGTGTATGTGTACATGCCGGCGTGCACACGTTTGGCTTATATAATTGATGGTCATGACAGTGTCATAACGTGTATTTTCTACAAGTTATTTAAAATTAGATWTTTTTTTTTTAAATGATTAAAGAATTTAAGAAACAAACTTTCAAACGGAAGGAAACTTCTTGGCAGGGAAAAAAATACATTTCAATAAATGTCAGTTTTGGCACTTATGTAGGTGTCATAACCAGACATAAAATAATTCAATATGTTACAGCGGGTGTAAATATAGTGTCATGAAAAAGTGAAGTTGAGTGTTGCAATATGCACTTACCTAGCAAATAAAACAAGTTGTGTAGAGTACTTCAGCGGTCTAACCAGAACTAGAATGTCATTCTATTTGTCCAAATATATGGATTTGGCTGTGTAAGCACACACTGACATGCACGGCTCTCTGGGGAGATTGTCTTCAAGTCTCCGGTGAGTGACGAAGTCCTTTCCATCTWTGTAATGTATTACAGGTTATGGACAGGTGGATGACATGAGTTTGCCTCAACCCATGTGTCCAGCAGGTAGAGTTCAAGACCTACAGGCAGATGTGAGATGTAGGCTACTGAGGAAGCTTTGCATCGGTCAGTAGCCTACAGAGTAATTTGAGAAGAGTGCAGTTGTTGAACCTATATTCTAAATAAAGTGTAACAGTTCCATGTAGAATAAACCATACTTTCCATAATACTGTAGAAGCAGTGTTCTCCTAATTTTTTATTTTACCTTTATTTAACTAGGCAAGTCAGTTAAAGAACAAATTCTTATTTACAATGACTGCCTTGTTCAGGGGCAGAACGACATATTTTACCTTGTCAGCTCGATTCGATCTAGCAACTTTTCGGTTACTGAACCAACGCTCTAACCACGAGGCTACCTGCCGCCCCAGTAATATAACAATGTGCAAATAATAAAATTCCCTGACATGTTTGAAGAGCACACAGCGCCCAAGGTAATGGGTTCATGGTTTTGTGCCTCGGATTGGACACAGTCTACTGTGCGCAAACGTGTAGGATAGACTATTGCGCAACGACCAATGCTTTTTCTATTAATTATAACAACTTACATAGCGTAACGGGTTTATTCACAATCTGAACTGCTAATGAATCAAATTAAATATCCATGTTAGACCTGCAATTTTAAACAATACAAGGGGCTTGAAGTAACCTACTTGAATTTGGAGTAGGCCGTCTACCTTGACAATCAGACATTTCCTCAATGTGGTGTTTGAAAAGTCCTGGTAATTGTTGGAGCCAATTTTATAAGTTGTCCTGCTCTCTTACAACTATCTCAGATTTGTATTTTTTTCTGTTTTTGAGCGATGTGTCCACTCGTTTGTTTCCTGCCACTTCAGTTGAAGGGTGTTGTGGTAAATGTTGGCTTCAACTTGGGTTTCCAAACAAAGTCTTCCATTTAAAAAAGGAACCTGGTTTTCGTCACATTCTCTTTATAAAAACAGCGATGGTGTGACACACATTATGAGATTAATGCTACTGCTATTCTTGGCTTTGTGTGCCTGCGTCGGCCACATACGCTACAGAAAAATCTCCTTGCATCCCATCTATTTTAGTCAGGCAATGTCCACATTATTCTCACATACAGTACTTTAGAATGTAATCATCATTTGAATATAAATGCACTATTCTTAGTGGTAATGGCCTACTTTTCTTTTTTACGCTACATGCTTTTTTGGGGAGGGGGGCTTCTGCTGTATATTAGGCCCTATATGTACCATTTTTTTTTTATTATACAATTGTATAACACTGAAGTCCTTTAAGTGCTTGAGAAAGTCCTTGAATTTGACTTGCCAATGTCTGTATGAACCCTGCTTAAAGGATGTATAGTCCGAGGCCTATGTTGTATAGGTGGAGTTATGGGCTAATTTGCATATACAGTGCACTCGGAAAGTATGCTTACCGATATTTCGTGCATCCCTAGTAGTAAACCTATACAGTGCCTTCGGAAAGTACTCAGATCCCTTGACCTTTTTCAACATTTTGTTAGAGCCTTATTCTAAAATTGATTTAAATAAAAATCCCCAGCAATCTACACACAATACCCCATAATGGCAAAGTGAAAACGGGTTTAAAAATAATAATATAAGTATTCAGAGCCTTTGCTAAATTTGAGCTCTGTTGCATCCTATTTTTATTGATTATCCTTGAGATATTTCTACAACTTGATTTGGATTCCACCTGTGGTAAATTCAATTGATTGGACATGATTTTGGAAAGGCATACACCTGTCTGAGGTTCCACAGTTGACAGTGCATGTCAGAGCAAAAACCAAGCCACGAGTCGAAGGAATTGTCCGTGGAGCGCATAGACAGGATTGTGTCGAGGCACAGATCTGGAGAAGAGTACCATTAAAATGTCTGCAGCATTGAAGGTCCCCAAGAACAGTGGCCTCCATTCTTAAATGGAAGAAGTTTGGAACCACCAAGACTCTTCCTAGAGCTGGCCGCCCAGCCAAACTAAGCAATCGTGGTAGAAGGGCTTTGGTTAGGGAGGACTAGGAAACTAGTCAGGATTGGGGGAAAGATGAACGGAGCAAAGTACAGAGATCCTTGACGGAAACCTGCTCCAAAATGTTACCTTCCAACAGGACAACGGCCCTAAGCACACAGCCAAGACACCACAGGAGTGGCTAAAGGACAAGTCTCTGAATGTCCTTGCTTGGCCCCGCCAGAGCCCGGACTTGAACTGATCTAAAGTCTCTGGAGAGACATGAAAATAGCTGTGCAGAGACGCTCCCCATCCAACCTGACAGAGCTTGAATGAGAGAACCTCCCCAAATACAGGTGTGCCAAACTTGTAGCGTCATACCCAAGAAGGCTCGAGGATGTAATCGCTACCAAAGGTGCTTCAACAAAGTACTGAGTAAAGGGTCTGAATACTTATCTAAATGGGATAAAAAAAAATGCAAAGCTTTCTAAAAACCAGTTTTTGCTTTGTCATTATGGGGTATTGTGTGTAGAGGGGGAGACGGGACAACTTAATTCATGGGTATGCTTGTCATCGGCTAGGACTAGGGAGTTTCTAGGATTTAAAAACTAAATAGAGCTAAGCACACCCAAAATCCTAGAGGAAAACCTGGTTCAGTCTGCTTTCCAACAGACCCTAGGAGACAGATTCACCTTTAAGCAGGACAATGGCCTAAAACACAAGGCCAAATATACACTYGAGTTGCTTACCAAGACGACATTGAATGTTCATGAGTGGCCTAGTTACAGTTTTGACTTAAATTGGCTTGAAAATCTATGGCGAGACTTGACAATGGCTGTCTCGCAATGGTCAACAACCAACYTGACAGAGCTTGAAGAATTTTCTTTCAAGAATAATGTGCAAATATTTTACAATCCCACCACTGCCAAAGGTGACTCKMACATGTATTGCCTTTTTGTTTTCTTTCCCCCCCTCAATGTTAGAAGGGGGGGGRAAATAAACACTTTGACAGAGTATTTTTGTGTAGATTGCTGATTTTTTTTAAATTACAATTTAAATCAATTTTAATCCTACTTTGTAAAACAACTAAATGTGKAAAAAGTCAAGGGATGTGAATACTCTCTGTAGGCAGTGTATCTACTTAGCTAATGTACCAACACCAGTGGGTTGACAGGCAGCAGAAGTGTCTGTGTCGCATGTAATCCATTCCAATCCTGACCATCTGGCAATATTATTGAAATGCATTGCAAGTTTGCACCAACTTTATGGATGCTCATTTTCACTCCCATTTGCTGAGCGAAATGTATGTGCGTTGCACCCTTATGCAGACATGACAACATTGTCCACATGGCAGCTGGGGGTGGACCACAATGTGTTGTCTCTGGGCAATTGGGCATCATTTGGCAAAAGTGGGCATGTAAGTAATCCATACCCATCTCTCCAGTAAATCGTGACAAACTCTCAACTCGGTTTTGGATGAGACCTGACTTAATGACCAAAAATGATCCTATTTACAGTTAAAACCAGAGAAGTTGGTTCTAAGGGGCAGTTGACCTTTAATTAATCCTCCATTTGGACGGTGCTGTGTTTAGTCACTTTGTGGACAAATGGCTCTAACTGTTGAACACAAAATGGGACTGGTCTGTTCCAATCCACCACAGAGAATGGGAAGTTCCCAAATGTCTTGTTCTCCCTCTAATTTCCTGAATAGCAGCAGGATGTGGCTGATAAAGTGACTTAATGTAAGCAGCAAAATCTAGAGKTTTTTGTTAGTGGTGGTTGATTTTTCAAGGACTGAATAATCTTGCCTCTTATGAATAAATACCCTATAAACTCTTTCAGTTTGAGTGAAAGGTGTTTGAAATGCCCATGTTTTACCTCTGCTTGAATGAAAGTGTTTGTGTGAGGTTGAGCTGTATTTGGCTTGTTGATGTGACACCCTTTTTTTTTGTCCATAAAGGCAAATATAACTTAATTTGGTTCAAATGGTGACATACAGGTACCTGCCAAATAATGGAAACACTTGAGTAAATGAGGGATACAAAGTATCGGTGCTTCCACACAGGTGTGGTTCCTGAGTTAATTAAGCAATTTTATTTTGCCTTTATTTAACTAGGCAAGTCAGTTAAGAACAAATTCTTATTTTCAATGACGGCCTAGTCAGCTCGGGGATTGACGGCCTAGTCAGCTCGGGGATTGACGGCCTTGTCAGCTCGGGGATTAACCTTTTCTAAAAATGCTGGGCAGGCCATGTCTATGGCCCCATAGGATGACAATGCCCTCATCCACAGGGCATGAGTGGTCATTCAATAGTTTGATGAGCATGAAAACAATGTAAACCATATGCCATGATCTCCAGATCTCAACCCAATTGAACACTGGAGAGGTGCCTTTAACAGTGTTTTCCATCAACAAAACACCAAATTATGGTATTTCTTGTGGAGGAATGGTCTCACATTCCTCCGATAGAGTTCCAGATACTTGTAGAATCTAAGCCAAGGTGCTTTGAAGTGGTTCTGGCTAGTGGTGGCCCAACGCCTCCGTCTATTGCGCCTCTATTGTTCCTCAAGCAAGGGGGAGGCTGATGACATCACTAATTTCCCATCGAAACCACTCCTTGAATGCCCTACTCCTTGAAGTTTGCAGTATTTTGCTCAAAACATTTAATTTTTTTAACCCTTGAGTGTGTGAACTTTACTGTATTTATACTTGGAATATCGCTTTTCAACAGTAAAAGTTTTTAAAAAATCGCTGCAGGACGTCTGAGGCAGGGAATCATAATACACAAGTAAAGGTTTTTGTCAAATTACTGTGAATTTTACTCAAAATGTAATGGGGAGACACTTGGTTACCGTCAATATACAATTAAATTATTGTGTTTTTGATTCAAATCAGTAGTGTGGAATTTCAAAGAAATCCAAAAATGTTCTTGTCAATTTGAGAATCATTAAACCTTTTTATATTAGCATTAATTATGTCACACCAGAGGACAAATTCAAGGCTCTAATGCATGAAATTGTTAATTAAACTGGACAAAAATTTGGTGGCCACAACAATTTGAAGAAGAAAATAMATTTGTACTCACTGGTAGTGTGCTTTGTGCACTCTCACTAAATATTGAACGCTACTTTGCCCCTTAGGGCCACTAGTATATTGTCCCACATATTAATTATATGGTGACCCCCTCCTATAACTGTAAGCATGTTATGTAATACGTCATAGTCCTTTGTCCACGGGTATCCAATTGTTTGCCACGGTAGTCCATTGAAGCCTCTTGATCCGTGTGGAGCAAAGCGGGAGACAAGGCAAAGGCGCTCTAGTCACTTGGGCAGGTAGTTCTTTGGAACTGTTATTGTAGTGTAGCCTACAAGGTTTAATTCACAGCTTCCCACAGGTATTTATAGCTTATCTGCTTCTATATCACGGTATCTCTGTAATATGATACATCCTAGCACTGAAGCAGAACATCCTGAAGCTCATCTGTCAAATGGTTTATTTTCCTTTCTCCTTCCTTTCATCTAAACTTCCCTGTAATCACATGACGAGTGAAAGCACACTTGCTGGTAGGCGTTATCCATATTATTGCCTTCATCCTTCCAGCCTTTGATCAGATCAGTACAGATTAAGGAAAGGCCAGTCACTGAAGAGTTCTGAGACACTGTCTGGGATGGGGGATGCAATTCTGTTTGCATCCTACAATATTTTGCTCTTGCCCAGCACCAACACACCCAATTCAACAAATCAAGGTCTTAATTGAAGACTGATTAGCTTATTTGAATCCGTTGTGCTGGGCTGGAACAGAAGCAGACTTTTGCTCTGGATCGGCACAAACACACCTGATTGGACTAATATTAGCGGCCTACATTGAAGATGTCGGTGGATTTGAACCAAGTGTGTTAGTGCTGGACTGGAACAAAATGCATACACACATTGCAACCTGAACAGCTGTGTAGTGGATGGATGTTGTACTGTAGGCCTCACAGGCCTGATGTTCCCTTTTTAACATTTTTTTTTTTCATGTTTCTAGGAGACCCGTCTGAAAGAGGGCATTGTCAAACTACAGCCCCAGGAGGAACCTCTGCGCTCAGAACTGCTCAGTGGAAAGTTCACTGTGCTGGTGAGTAATAGTTTTAATGTCACATATGTACAGTTAAATGCCTTTCTTAGAAGCTCTAACCCCAAAAATGAAGTAATCAATAACAATTTAATACTAAAAATGACACGGTAGAACAAACACACAAGATCTAAAAATAAGAACACAAAGTAAGTAAGCATACTACATACAGGGTCAGTTCCAGTACCATATTTACAATGTGCAGGGATACTGGATTGATAGGGGTAAGGTGACTAGGCATCAGGATATATGATTAACAGAGTAGCAGCTGTGTGTGTTGGGCCCTGTGAGTGTGCATAGGGACGGTGAAAAATAAGAATGAAAATATAAAGGTCAACTCCGATATTCTGTTAGCTATTTAGCAGTCTTATGGCATGAGGATCGAAGCTGTTCAGGAGCTTGTTGGTGTCAGACTTGATGCACCGGTACCACTTGCTAAGCAGAAGCAGATAGAACAGTCTATGGCTTGGGTGGTTGGAGTCTTTTTAATGATTTTCCAGGCCTTCCTTTCACACCGCCTAATTGTCCGCACCACCCTCTGTAGCGCCATGCGATCGAGGACAGTGCTGTTGTCATACCAAGTAGTGATGCAGCCAGTCAAGGTGCTCTCAATGGTATAGCTGTACAACTTTTTGAGGATTTTGAGAGCCCATGCCAAACCTCCTGAGCTGTCGCGCCTTCTTCACGACTGTGTGCATGTGTTGACCATTAAGTTCTTAGTGATTTGGACACAAAGGAACTTGAAGCTCGCAACGCGTTCCACTGCAGGCCCATCAATGGAGTTGTGCGTGGCCACGCAGTCGTGGGTGAACAGGGAGTACAGGAGGGGAATAAGCACACATCCCTGTTAACCAATTGTGTGTGCCAGCTTTGGCACCCTGTGTTTTCTGTGTTTCCTGTGTTTCCTGCATCGTGCCTACTGAACACAACCCAGATGCTGAAAAAGATAAACACTATTACAACTCCAGGACTAGACATTAAATTGGCTATCCTCTGCCTAAGGAGCAGCTAGTAGATGTTTCCGTTCCTGTCACTCACTCCCCATTAGGAGGAAGCTCTCGTCAGGATGGGGAGACCGGCAGAGGAAATGCACTTTAACTTTTTTTTATTTTACAGCTTTGAGATTTCTGGAGCTGTATGAGCTTGGGGGGGGGGGGGGGGGGGGGGCATATGCATAACCATGGTAGCAATTAAAAGGGAACAGTTTAGAGATTATGGGACAATTCTTAGACTAAAGGTACACTGTTGATTTAATGTGCATTTTACATTTTTGCTGCATTTGTTAAATTACTCTGGATACATTCAATAGTATGGTAATATGCTTGGAATATTTGGGGTACGTGCAATGACAAAAAAAGGGTTTGAGTGCCAGGTATAACTGGTGCTTCCAAGTGGCCACACACCTCAAGTGTGCACAGTTCCTAAGTAATTTCAATGCACTTTTATGACTCAGTCTTCAACTAAGGTTATTTTTTAAATATATATATTTTTTTAAACCTGAAAAGCTTCTACCCGCAAGCCATAAGACTACTAAATAGTAGCTATTGGTTAACTATCTGCATTGACAGACTCATCACATATGCTGCTGCTACTTTTTATTGTCTATCCTGTTGTCTGGTCACTTTATCCCTACCTGGAGTGCCTTCAGAAATTATTTACACCCCCTTCACTTTCTCCACATTTTGGTGTTACAAAGTGGGATTCATGTTTTTTTATTTTTTATTTGTTTAACACTAATATACACTATATATACAAAAGTATATGGACATCCCTTCAAATTAGTGGATTTGGCGATTTCAGCCACACCTGTTGCTGACAGGTGTATACAATTTGAACACACATCCATGCAATCTCCATAGACAAACATTGGCAGTAGATTGGCCTTACTGAAGCGCTCTGACTTTCGACGTGGCACCGTCATAGGATGCCACCTTTCCAACAAGTCAGTTTGTCAAATTGCTGCCCCGGTTAACTGAGTGCTGTTATTGTGAAGTGGAAACGTCTAGGAGCAACAACGGCTCAGCTGGGAAGTGGTAGGCCACACAAGCTCACAGAACAAGACCGCCGAGTGCTGTAGCGTATAAAAATCGTCTGTCCTTGGTTGCAACTGTCGTGTCTTTGGCATCATTAAACTGAAGACTTATCAAATAACTCTCTGTAATTATTATTACGCGATTAGACTGATTAATCATGTAACTGTAATTAACTAGGAAGTCAGGGCACCCAGGAAAATATTCAGATTATAAAGTTATAATTTTCCTAACATAACTTTCAGATATTTGAATATCTGATCACTTAGTCTTTGAATTTATGAATTATTTACCTCATGTTAGTCTCATTCCAAACATCGTTGGGTGTTTGGGTTCGTGCAGATAACCAACAGTCTTCACTATGAGTCATCCATACATCAACTGTCTTAAAATATTTATTTACTAAGTAATTCACAGAAATGCATAAACAAACAGTAGATAGTTACAAGGAAATTATTACCTAGTGGGATAAACCGGTATCGCGGCTTGGTGGACAAAAAGGGAAGTGGGGGTCAACTGAGATGACACTACAAAGTTGATAATTAATTTTAACAATTGAAATGCTAATCCTTTGCACATGAACGCTCACTCATTCGGGAATAACTGCAATCAATATATATTTACGCTCAGTGTGTCGTCGGGATCTCTGTTGAAAAGTTAGTTTCTGTTAGTCTGTCCGTCCTCTCTCTCTCTCTCTGTCGTGGTTAGAATGGATAGTTCAGAGTGACATTCATTCATGTCGTTATAGAATAGTTGTTTCGGCGGTTGTCGGTCTTCGCGTTCAATGATACCGAATTCCTAGCTGCAGACTAGTAATTAATATCAAAGACTTGTTCTTATTCTGTCGGTATCGATAGTCTAAGAGTTTAACCACGGTTAAAATATTCAGCCATCTACTCAAACCTTAGGTTTATGGTCTCCTCTCAAACCTTGGCCCTCTCGTTATCAAGGTAAGCTGGTCTGGTGATAGAAAACCCGTGTGGGGGTTTTATTCGGAAGAGCAGAAAAGGGCTGTCTCATGACACCAGGTTCTAACTGTGCTCATGGGCGGTCCTCTGATTTAGGGAATTGGAGTTTCCTTCATAAAACAGCCCAAAATCACATTACACAATTTCACAAACAGTATCATCCTCACTCATTCATCTTATACAACAATTAGATGTAAACCTCATATCTGAGGCTATTATATTAACAGCGTTATGGTAATGTTGCCGTATTGTCTCCCATGAGTTTCACAAAATTGTACCAAACGGACCAGTTCGTAGCTGGATTCTTCACCGATCTTTTATACCTTCTCCAGAACATAAATTTTTTTCAGACCTCAAGTTCTGTGAGGTGGAAGAAATTCCTTTGTTCTCTCTATGAAAACTCCCTCTCTCTCTATACTGTGGCCATGAGGAGATGGGTCGTAAATTCCTGGAGGAGACTGAGGTCGCAGCAGCCTGAGTGTAGGAGAGAGAGGGGGGTGGTGCTCTCTGTACCCAAAGAGGGCAACGTCATGACACAACACTCACTACCAAGTTCCAAACKGCCTCTGGAAGCAACGTCAGCACAATAACTGTTTGTCGGGAGCTTCATGAAATGGGTGTCCATGGCCGAGCAGCCGCACACAAGCCTAAGATCACCATGCCAATGCCAAGCGTCGACTGGAGTGGTGTAACGCTCTCCACCATTGGACTCTGGAGCAGTGGAAACACATTCTCTGGAGTGATGAATCACGCTTCACCATCTGACAGTCCGACGGACTAATCTGGGTTTGGTAGATGCCAGGAGAAAGCTACCTGCCCGACTGCGTAGTGCAGTCGTAAAGTGTAAAGTTTGGTGGAGGAGCAATAATGGTCTAGGGCTGTTATATGGTTCAGGCTAGTCCCCTTGTTCCAGTGAAGGGAAATTTTAACACTACAGCATACAATGACATGCTAGATTCTGTGCTTCCAACTTTGTGGCAACAGTTTGGGGAAGGCCCTTTCCCGTTTCAGCATGACAATGCTCCCGTGTCCATACAGAAATGGTTTGTCGATCGGTGTGTAAAATATTGACTGGCGTGCAGAGCCCTGACCTCAACCCCAACTTACACCTTTGGGATGAATTGGAATGCCGATTGCAAGCCAGGCCTAATCGCCAAAAATCAATGCCCAACCTCCCTAATGCTCTTGTGGCTGAATGGAAGCAAGTCCCAGCAGCAATGTTCCAACATCTAGTGGTAAGCCTTCCCAGAAGCGTGGAGGCTGTTATAGAAGCAAAGTAGGGACCATATTAATGCCCATGATTTTGGAATGAGATGTTTGAGGAGCAGGTGTCCACATACACTACATGACCAAAAGTATCTTGATTAGATAAGCATTCAACCCCCTGAGACAATACATGTTAGAATCAATTACAGCTGTGAGTCTTTCTGGATAAGTCTCTAATAGCTTTACACACCTGAATTGTACAATATTTTTACATTCTTTAAGCTTTGTCAAGTTGGTTGGTGATCATTGCTAGACAGACATTTTCAAGTCTTGCCATAGATTTAAGATGATTTAAGTCAACTGTAATTAGGCAACTCAGGAACTTTCAATGTCGTCTTGGTAAGCAACTCCAGTGTGTGTTATGTTATTGTCCAGCTGAAAGGTGAATTTGTCTCCCAGTTTCTATTGGAAAGCAGACTGAACAAGATTTTTCTTCTAGGATTTTGCATGTGCTTATCTGTTTATTTTTATTATTAAAAAAACTCCCTAATCCTTGCCGATGATAAGCATACCTATGATGCAGCCACAACTATGCTTGAAAATATGAGTGGTACTCAGTGTTGTGTTGGCTTTGCCACAGACACTTTATTCAGGACATGGTTAATTTCATTGCCACGTTTTACTTTAGTGCGTTATTGCAGACAGGATGAATGTTTTGGAATATTTTTATATTCCTTCTAACTTATTTTCACTTTTTTTTTTTTTAAGTCACCATTGTCCTCATGGTGAAATCCCTAAACAATTTCCATCCTCTCCGGCAACTGCGTTAGGAAGGACACGTATCTTTAGTGACTGAATGTATTGATATACCATCCAAAATGTAATTACTAACTACACCATGCTTTTTATTTAATTTTTACCCATCTACCAATAGGTTCCCTTTGTGACGCATTGGCAAACCTCCCAGGTCTTTGTGGTTGAATCTGTTTTGAAATTCATTGCTCGACTGCGAGACCTTAAAATTATCTGTATGTGTCGGGTACAGAGATGAGGTAGTCATAAAAAAAATCATTTTAAACACTTACTATTAGTCCATGCAACTTATTATGTGTATTGTTAAGCACATTTTTACTCTTGAACTTATGTACAGTTGAAGTTTACAAACTCAGTTTTTTTCACAATTCCTGAAATTTAATCAGAGTAAAAATTCCCGGTCTTAGGCCAGTTAGGATCACCACTTTATTTTAAGAATGTGAATTGTCAGAATAATAGTAGAGAGATTTACTTATTTCAGCTTTTATTTCTTTCATCACATTCCCAGTGGGTCAGAAATTTACATACACAATTAGTATTTGGTAGCATTGCCTTTTTAAATTGCTTAACTTCCACAAGCTTCCCACAATAAGTTGGGTGAATTTTGGCCCATGCCTCCTGACAGAGCTGGTGTAACTGAGTCAGGTTTGTAGGCCTCCTTGCTCGCACACACTTTTTCAGTTATTTTTCAGGCTTTGTGATGGCCACTCCAATACCTTGAATTTGTTGTCCTTAAGCCATTTTGCCACAACTTTGGAAGTATGCTTGGGGTCATTGTCCATTTGGAAGACCCATTTGCAACCAAGCTTCAACTTCCTGACTCTTGATGTTGCTTCAATATATCCACCTAATTTTCCTGCCTCCTGATGCTATCTATTTTGTGAAGTGCACCAGTCCCTCCTGCAGCAAAGCACCCCCACAACATGATGCTGCCACACCCGTGCTTCACGGTGGGATGGTGTTCTTCGGCTTGCAAGCATCCCCCTTTTTCCTCCAAACATAACGATGGTCATTATGGCCAAACAGTTTTATTTTTGTTTCATCAGACCAGAGGACATTTCTCCAAAAAGTACGATCTTTGTCCCCATATGCAGTTGCATATCGTAGTCTGGCTTTTTTATGGTGGTTTTGGAGCAGTGGCTTCTTCCTTGTTGAGCAGCCTTTCCGGTTCTGTCGATATAGAACTAGTTTTACTGTGGATATTGATACTATGGTACCTGTCTCCTCCAGCATCTTCACAAGGTCCTTTGCTGTTGTTCTGGGATTGATTTGCACTTTTCGCAACAAAGTACGTTCATCTCTAGGAGACAGAACGCGTCTCCTTCCTGAGCAGTATGACGGCTGCGTGGTCCCATGGTGTTTATACTTGCGTACTATTGTTTGTACAGATGAACATGGTACCTTCAGGTGTTTGGAAATTGCTCCCAAGGATGAACCAGACTTGTGGAGGTCTACATTTGTTTTCTGAGGTCTTGGCTGATTTTTCTTTTGATTTTCCCATGATGTCAAGCAGAGGCACTGAGTTTGAAGGTAGGCCTTGAAATACATCCACAGGTGCACCTCCATTTGACTCAAATTTTCTGGAATTTCCCAAGCTGTTTAAAGGCACAGTCAACTTAGTGTATGTAAACTTCTGACCCACTGGAATTGTGATACAGTGAAATAATCTGTCTGTAAACAATTGTTGGAAAAATTACTTGTCATGCACAAAGTAGATGTCCTAACTGACTTGCCAAAACTATAGTTTGTTAACAAGAAATTTGTGGAGTGGTTGAAAAACGAGTTTTAATGACTCCAACCTAAGTGTATGTAAACTTATGATTCCGACTGTATTATCACTTGTGAATGATGCCCAGCAAGGCACAAAACAGTGCATGCCTTTTTCTGTGACTTTTTTAAAAATCAGTCACTCACCTCATGTAGCCTAGCCCATAGGCCTATAAGTTTTGTATCACAACTAAAGTGGCCAAATAACTTTACATTTAATCCGCTTTACAACCAGTGTAGAGCCTAACTGGCATACATAGGTGGCATGTGAGTTTCAAGTTTGGGTTAGAATTTTCACCATAATTGCACATTGGTAATAAAGCGATACATGCTTTATCGCATTTGCAGTCACTTTTGAGAAGTGTTTTCTCCCTAGCCTACTGCAGTGTGCGCATTGCTGCGCTTATAATGTGAAGAAATAGCCTAATAGTTTATCAACAATTTTAAGCTAAATGGTTCTGATCTGTATCAGCCTCATTTGCTTTTAAAAAGTTTTTTGATGCGAGTGTTTATTAATTTGGGATCTCACATCCCTCAAATGTCCCGGAGTATGGTTGGAATATTTATTTATTGCACAGAAGGAGAAGTTGACCAATAGAATAAACTTTTGTACTATGGGGATAGTAGGTTGACGTAGGTGTTCGTTAGGCCTACTCATTTTGTTGGCAGACAAAGTAGGCAAAATGTGTCCAGTTCTTCTTAAATATGCGCCTCCAAATTCGATGAGGGATTCGCTCAGTTGCGTCCCCGACATGTCGGTCTTCACTTGTAGTATACTACTTAGCTGAGATGCCTGTGAGAAGGACCCGATCACTTGAGTCATTGGCTAATAATAATTGAGATATCTGAGAGCCTTTTGAGTGAGAGGTGCTTCGGCGTATGGTAGCCGGGAGAAGGGAATTATAATTATTATATTCAGCCCAAGAGCACAATACACTTTGGGTTGCAAAAGTTATGGATTTTTTTAGGGGGCTTTACAGGCACACAAGGAGGATGCCACCGGGAAATATAAGGCCTGGTTAGAATATTAAGTGCTTGTCAAATTGTGAAGGCGAGACTGAAGTGTATGCAGCCTGCACAAAAAAACTAATCGGAGCTCATGCCTTTCATGCATTTTTTTTTTCCTTTTCTAATTATCATTAGTCGCATCATGCAGCCTTAAAATGTATTAAAAATCAAAACATGTAGCCAAACGTTTGTATCGCAACTAAAGTTGCATAAATAACTCTAAATTTAAGCATATAGGCTGACTTGTTTCTTTGTTAACCGCTCAACAGAGTAGCCGTTTGTGCGCACTTCCTTGGAAATCGTTTGGCGAAAACATCCTTTCTATTTTATTCATCTTTTTACAATTGTATTCTTCATACTATTAAAAAAATGCCACGCAATTCTAAGCGAATCTTGTCTGCTAAATGAATTGGTGTAGCCCACAGGCATTATGGCATAGCCATATCAGTAGTATTCTGTTCTTCTAAAATAGACTACATTTTCTTCATATCATGTTTCTTTAGACGTGTCTAAAATAAATAATGGATTTATTGTGGCGGTGTAGGCTATATTAAATGGATTTATTCAACTTTTAAAAATGGATGTAGATGTTCAAAATGTCTCCGTGGCTTGTCGGCTATGTGTGGAAGCCAAGACGTGTTTGTTAATTAACGGTCAATTACCGTGAGACCAGCAGTTATTTGCTTGACAATCACCAGTTGACACAATTTCATGACCGCTACAGCCCTAGTCATGAGATAAGCATGGTCCGGTGCAAATTTTCTTCACAAAACAAACGGGCTCATTTTGTTAAGGACATCTCGGGGTATAACGCAATGTCATCTTGTAACTGTACATCAAACATGGCGATCATAAATGTTGAGGCTATACAATTCGTTGGGACATGGACTCTACAAGATGTCGGAAGTGTTCCACAAGAATGCTGGCCCATGTTGACTCAAATGCTTCCCACAGTTGTGAAGTTAGCTGGATGTACTTTGGGTGGTAGACCATTCTTGATACACACGGGAAACTGTTGAGAATGGAAAAACCCAGCAGCATTGCAGTTCTTGACACAAAACAGTGCACCTGGCACCTACTACCATACTCTGTTCAAAGGCACTTAAATATTTTGTCTTGCCCATTCACTTAAAAATCCTTTAACCTGTATCCCCCATTCATCTACACTGATTTGAAGTGGATTTAACAAGTTACTTCAATAAGGGATCATCGCTTTCACCTGGTCAGTTGATGTCATGGAAAGAGCAGCTGTCCTTAATGTAATTTACACTGAGTGTAAATTACATTAGTTTTGATATGGAAATGTGAGGTGCACATTTGGACTCATGGGTGTTTGGCTTGCTTGTATGACACCAATGCGGTATTATAATCCTCAACGTCTCATCTTTCAAAACACATCGAGTCCTTGTAAGTTACAGCATTTCCCTCACTCAAGCAATAATTTTTTTTGCAAAAGCTGCCAAATTAGTGGGAGAATGGGGGCAACTTCTAGTCGCGTGTGGTGGTCCAAGTCAGAACGGCTGTCAGTCAAAATCCTTACAGAGCTGTGAAATAGAGTCCCTGAGATCATGTTACTGTACAGCAACTGGTTTCAATTTAGGCACTTATCAGTGTGCAAATTTGACATTTTCAACCCATTTACGGGTATGAGTGTAAAAGGCTGCTAGTAGTAGTACTACTAGTAATATAAATTGGATGTTGAATTCAAAATGGTATTTTATAGTCATTCAGAATTGTTAATGGTAAGCTGCATAGAATTTCAGCAAGAATGTTGTGGGGGGGGGGGGGTGTAAGATATCAGCATGTTGGTAGTCTTTAGACTGTTGCAATGGGTTAATAATAACTCAATAGTTCAAATAGAGAAGTCAGGGTCCTTCCATGTAGTTTGTCTTGGACTGGGATCAAGTGTGGTAGTGAAGGGTCCCTCCCTCTCTCCCTGCCCTCCTTGCCTGGAAATCTGAGTCAGTCAGCAGGGCTAGAGCTGTGACAGCTGATTGTCACCGATCCCTCTTCTCTCCCCCCTCCCTTCCCATTGTCACGCCACTGCCAGTCTGCTGCATCGATTTGAGACAACCTCTTTCCTCACAGAAAGAACACTTCCACCACTTCAGCACTGGCCCTCTGTCTGTATCCTGTCAGGTATTTTTAGTCATAAGACACATTTTCCCTCAAATAACAGGAGTGTTCAGGGCACGTATTCATTAAGCGCCTCGGAGGAGTGCTGATCTAGGATTAGGTCTTCCACGTAATCTTATTCATTATAATCTAAAATGTCAAACCTCTTACTCAGCACTCCCACTCTTAAGACACTTTATGAATGTGGGCCCTGATAAAGGGGTAAATAAATTTGTCAAAATAGTCACTCGGTCCGCTTTTTGGATGCTGGGGTGAGTGTAAATTGTGGCAATATATTGTATGCTCTTCACTGTTGCGGTTCAGACTAGACTATTCAGTTGAAATTCTGTCGTTTTGAATAGGTCACACAGTTGCGCAAGAACAATGTATTGTCATTGATACTCCAGTAACCTGGTAACATGTTTTAATTGAACGGGACCTTTGTTTTAACAATTGTTTCCTCTTAAGTGCAATGTCCCATTTCATACTGGTAGTTTCATACAATTCACTCCTTCAGAGATGTGAGGCAGCGCCCATTTTAAATCTGACTGTGAACCCAGGTGCTTCCACGTGGCCAAAGCTCTCATTGCTTCTCATGGTCATGTCTACTCTGCCACCTTGTGGTCAACCTGAACCCAGACCCCATTTTGGATACTTGGACCTGCAAGCTGCTGCTTTGTCCCATGTATTTGATGATTGCATGTTGGATCCAGTGTGCAACTAGTTCTGTATGTACTTCTACTGTCAACTGTATGCACGTCTGTCAGAATACCACTTACAATTCCCTGTGTATTTAGATCAAGAGAAAAAAATTGAAGTTAATACTAAATTAAATTTGCAATCACTTTTTAACACTGTTTTAAAAGACTTCTGGTTTGATGTGCTGCTTATTCTATTCCTTTGCTCAACTAAGGTACTGTATAGAATCTTATTTGAATATTAGGATGTTGGCATCTGTGCCCCGCAGTGCAGCTAAGATGCACACCCTAATCGCTCCTTACTTTGACCCCTGTCTCTGTTCTGTTCTACCAGAGTGTGCGAGACCCTTCAGGCGCCTCCATAGCCTTGTACACGGCCAAGCTCCACCACCCCAACAAGACAGGCAACCATGTTGTCCTGCAAGCTCTTTTCTACCTCCTGGACCAGGCTGTGGAGAGGTGAGAACAGAGATTTGTTTGTGTGTGTGTATCGTATAGCAGACATTTTTTACGTATGGGTGGTCCTGCGAATCTCACCCACGATCATGGTGTTCCAAGCGCCATGTTCTACCAACTAAGCTACGGAGGACCAGTATTAGCCTATTATCTATTCTGTTCAGTTATGTGGTTGAGACTCCGGCTTAAATGACATGATCAATTTCCTTTCATTGAAAATCAAGGACCATTGGGTGAAGAAAAAAAAACAGACAAATTGGACCAAATATGAGACATGTTGGTGTTAGTGTGTGTGTATATATATATATATATATATATATATATATATATATATATATGCCTGCCAGGTCATACACATTTCATATATATATATATATATATATATATATATATATATATATATATATATTTATTTTATAATCTTTTTTTTTTACGCCACTAATTATGTGCACCTATGGCATTCATTATAGTACATTATGCATAGCACACGGAATTATAAATCTGCTTATGTATTAAGAAGAAGGTATTACTCAAGGGTTTTTCTTAATTTTTTACTATTTTCTAATAGTGAAGACATCAAAACTATGAAATACTACATGATTCCATATGTGTTAACCAAAAAAAGTGTTAAACAAATCAAAATAAATTTGAGATTTTTCAAGTAGCCACCCTTTGCCTTGATGACAGCTTTGCACACTCTCTTTCCCTCCAGCTTTGAAACTCAAAGAAACGGCCTGGTGTTCATTTACGACATGGCGGGCTCCAACTACACCAACTTTGAGCTGGACCTCAGCAAGAAGATCCTCAACTTACTCAAGGTTAGAAAGTACTGAGCCAGCATATTGTAGTAGTGTATCAATATCTGTTCACCAGGCTAATATGTTGACAGAAAATGTATGTTTATGAAAAAGTGGCCAGGATTGCAAAACTGTTCCAAAATTGCAGCTCTGCTCTCCACCAGGGGGCGTTCCCTGCCAGGCTGAAGAAAGTGTTGATAGTGGGCGCCCCTGTCTGGTTCCGCGTGCCCTACAACCTGCTGAGCCTGCTGCTTAAGGAGAAACTCAGGGAGAGGGTGAGTGCAGTGGTATTATTSTCACTATGGGCAGAATCATATCTTCAGAAACGAGCACCAAGTCCAACTTTAACTATCAAGAAGGTTTGGAACATCAGTCACTGTCACACAGACTTCCTAAGTATATGTGGCCAATGCAGGAATCACACAACCCTGGTGTTGCTAGCACCATGCAAGCTGTGCCATCAGTTTCCATTTAAACTGTGTTTTTTTAGATGCAGCATGATGGAGATTGTTCTGGCATGGTGCACTTATCATAGGCTTAGCCTCACAGTGTAGAGCGAAGCATGGCCCCTGTGTCTCTAAAGACATTACACCAGTAACCCCTTTCACTCCCTGCCGTAGTTTAGGAACATCTCCTAGTAAGGAGCAGATAAACACACCTGGGGATGATCGTTATGATCCCTTCCAGTGTATAAAACCTGGCGTTGGAAGGTGAACCACTGTCCACCCCTGCATGTAATTGGTACACAAGGCACTTCCTCCGCTGTCATGATTGATGGATGCAAGGTGTCTCCACTGTGACCTCTACACAGGAAGTCACTCCCCTCAGGGGATGCGAATGTTTGGTATCAGGAATCCCCACTGYAGCGTCCAAAATGGCACCCTACGCCCTATATGGTGCACTACTTTTGATCAGAGCCCAATGGACCCTAGTCAAAAGTAGTGCCCTCTATTTGGAAAACGGTGGCATTTCACTAAACGGTAGATATGACAAATCTTTTGCGTGCCTCTTATAGATACAGCATGTACTGTATCTCTTAAAGCAGATTAGTTCAAGGCAGTAGGAGAGTGATTTGATTTTTCCTCACCAGAACTAGAAAGACAACTTGAGTTAGTCATTGATGATCTCGTTTTAACTCTAACCTGCATCTTTTGATGAACTGGAGAAGGTCATGAGATTGAGTGCTTGGTGTTATCACCACAATCACATTTTTTCATTGAGATTACATTTGTAGAATGGCTTTAATATGAGACATCAGAACTGGAATCCATTTATTATAAAATTATTTATTATTTTCCAGAGTTTCCCGAACTCGGTCCTGGGCCCCCCCGGTTGCACTTTTTCTAGCACAAACACGGCTGATTCAACTCAGCAAGCTTTGATTATTTGAATCAGCTGTGTAGTGCTAGGGAAATAAACAAAATGTGCACCCAGGGGAGACCCCAGAAATTAGTTTGCGAAACCCTGGTTTTACTTATCGACTTACTATTTAAAAAAAATWATAATAATAATTATCGAGTCACATTTTCAATCTAATGTCTTGTCCCATGATGCATTGAATGGGAATGAAATCAACCTAATCCTATATTGTACAGAATGCATTGAACATCCTGAAGGCTGAAACCTACAGCTTACAAATCAGGATGTCCTAAAAAGGATTCCAGACTTGTATTGACATGTGGTCCAGTTGTAATGACGTGAGTGTGTTTCGAAACGGAGCAAGGAAGTTATTTGACTGTGGTAGGTGAAGCCCTCACTCTCTCCTACATCCTTCCCCTCTCCTCTCCCAGGTCCAGATGGTCAAAATGTCTGACCTCTGCCAGCACCTCCCACGGGACTGTCTCCCTGAGCACCTGGGGGGGCTGTTGCCCCTGGATGCCCACGGCTGGAACCAGCAGCTTCTGGCTGGGCAGAACGGCCGTGTGGACCCCGTGGATGAGCTGGTTGGCATCCCCCTGGAGGACTCGTCAGTCCACAACCCTGGGCCTGAGGCCATGCGTCTGCCTGAGCTCATGGCCCACCTGGGTAGTCTCCAGCGCTCAGGCATCCACCTGGAGTACGAGGAAATCCGCAAGGAGCAACCACCTGGGACATTCCATTGTGCCCTGTGAGTAGATGGATAGAAGCACTTATAAAGGTTTAGCTTTGGGTCAGTCTACATTTCCAGGCTTTTGAGCTGGACGGGGAGAAGCCTAGAGTTCCGGGCCCATATTCACAAAGCGTCTGAGTAGGAGCTGATCTAGGATCAATCTCTCCTGTCCGTGTAATCGTATTCTTTATGATCTGAGGCAAAACTGATCATATACCAGCACATAGCATATACCTACTCATATACCAGCATATACCTACTCTGATTCTTTGTGAGGCCCCTGAACCCTCACTGGGTTACAAATGAGAGGAGACTGTAGGTTTATCAATTAAACTTCCAAGGAAAGAAGTAAAGTGTCAAACTGCGTGGCAAAACTTTGCACCAGTCCCTTGGAGTAGGAACTTGATGTATTGTTTTATGATATTCATAAATCACCTTTGGTTGATTTTGTGTCTGTCAATCTCTCCAGTACTGCATACAACCAGGAGAGGAATCGCTATGGGGATGTCCTGTGTCTTGACCAAACAAGAGTTCACCTGAAAACCAGAAGAAACGAGGTGTGTATTTCTCAAAGGTTAAATGACAACGTCATCATGCAGTTAAATTTTACAGAATCATAATACAAAAGATATCAGTAACACTTTCTAGGAACCACCTGTGCATAGTGCATACAGTGCCTTCACTAAGTATTCATACCCCTTGACTTATTCCACATTTTGTTACAGCCTGAATTCAAAATGTATTAAATAAAAAAAWTGTTAATCTACACACAATACCCCATAATGACTAAGTGAAAGTATATTTTTTGAAATGTTTGCACATTTATTGAAAATTAAATACAGATATCTCATTTACATAAGTATTCACACCCCTGAGTCAATTCACACCCCCACCAAGCCCCTTTGGTGGCAATTACAGATTTGAGTTGTCTTGGGTATGTCCGTATCAGCTTTGAACATCTGGATCTGGGGATTTCTCCCATTTCTTCCTTGCAGATTTTCTCAAGCTCTGTTAAATTAGATGGGGAGTGAACACCAATCTTCAAGTCTTTCCACAGATTTTCAAGTCTGGGCTTTGGCTAGGCCACTCAAGGACTCCCATTCTTGATCTGAAGCCATTCCAACGTTGCTTTGGCTGTATGCTTGGGGTCATTGTCCTGTTGGAATGTAAATCTTCTCTCTAGTCAAAGGTTGTTTGCGCTCTGAAGCAAGTTTTCATTGAGGATTTGCCTGTGTTTGGCTCCATTCATTGTTCCCTCTATCCTTACCAGTCTCCCAGCATCCCCATAGCATGATGCTGCCACCACCATGCTTAAAGTAGGGATGGTGTTTTATGGGTGATGCGCTGTGCCTGTTTTTCTCCAGACATAGCGCTTTGCATTCAGGCCAAAGAGTTCAGTTTGTCGCATTAGACCACAGAATCTTTTGCCTTATGCTTGGAGTCATTTGTGTGATTTTTGCAAAATCCAGGCGTGCTGTCATGTCCCTGTTCCTCAGGAGTGGCTTCGGTCTGCCACTCTCCCATAAAGCCCAGATTGGTAAAGTGCTGTAGAGCCTGTTCTCCTTTCGCAGCCAAGGAACTGTAATTCTGTCAGTGGTCATTGAGTTCTTGGTCACCTCCCTGACCAAGGTTCTTCTTGCCCGGTTGCTCAGTTTGGTCAGACGGCCAGAGTCTGGCATAGTCTGGGTAGTGACATATATATTTTTCAATTTCCAAATGATGGAGACCACTGTGCTCTTGGAAACTTTAAACACTCTAGAAATTGTTTTATACCCTTGCCCGGATATATATGCCTCATCACAATTCTATTTCAGAGATCTACGGACAGTTCCTTGGACCGCATGGTATAGTTTCTGCTCTGAATATGCACTATCGACTGTGGAACCTAATACACTTGAGTGTACAAAACATTAGGAGCACCTGCTCTTTCCATGACATGGACTGACCAGGTGAAAGCTATGATCCCTTATTGTCACCTGTTAAATCCACTTCAATCTGTGTAGATGAAGGGAAGGAGACCGGTTAAAGACGGATTTTTAAGCCTTGAGACATGGATTGTGTATGTGTGCCATTCAGAGGGTGAATGGGTAAGACCAAAGATTTAAGTGCCTTTGAAAGGGGTATAGTAGTAGGTGCCAGGTGCACTGTTTTATGTCAAGAACTGCAACGCTGCCGAGTTTCACGCTCAACAGTTTCCTGTGTGTAACAAAGGTCCACCACCCAAAGGACAGCCAGCCAACTTGACACAACTGTGGGACGCATTGGAGTCAACATGGGCCAGCATCCCTGTGGAATGCTTTCGACACCTTGTATAGTCCATGCCCGATGTATTGAGGCTGTTCTGAGGGCACAAGGTGGTGCAACTCAATATTAGGAAGGTGTTCAGTGTATAAATCATGTCCAAACAATTGATTTGGCCACAGGTGGACTCCAATCATGTTGTAGCGCTAGCTCTAGGATGATCAAAGGGAATTGGAGTGTCATAGCAAGGGGGTGTGAATACTTATGTAAAGTAGATATTTCTGTATTTCATTTTCAATAAATGTGCATTATGTAAATTAGATATTTGATTTTCAATATGTGCAAAAATGTTTAAACATGTTGTCACTTTGTCATTATGGGGTATTGTGTGTAGATGGGTGAGAATTATTWTTTTTTTAATCAATTTTGAATTCATGCTGTAACACAACAAAAKGTGGAATTAGTCAAAGGCTAGGAAAACTTTCTGAAGGCATTGCCTTTCATCAAGCACAAAGTGCATTCGAAGACTTGCTGTTAGTATTCCTGTCTTTGTAAACGTGCCTACGCATTACATGTGGTTCCCAGAACTTAAAATATTAATTTAAATGATTTGATTAATCTTGAATATGCTATTAAGACACACAAATAACTGAGCTATATTTTCATATGTTTGTATAATGTTATCTGAATTTCTACTGTACAGCTCTGATGTTATAAGACCCCTATTCTATCGTTGGCTGTGATAAAGTCCTGTTTTTTCCCACAGAGATCGGATTACATCAACGCCAGCTTCATGGACGGCTACAAACAGAAGAATGCGTACATCGGTACTCAAGGTACAAAGATGGCCGTCTATGATACCTGCTAGTTTCACCATCAGATACTTTTGCACTAATACATTTTTTCATGGGCTATTTATTAATTTGTAAGCGGTTCCATTGGTTCTCAAACTATTGGTATTTTGGTAACASTAAAGTTGGCAGGTAAAATGCATTGATGTGGTGGATGCGTTGTAAGACTTGTCATAAGCATTTATAACCCGCTGATTGACAAAATAATTTTGAGTCAGTTGAAAATGTGATACATAAAGACACATTTTAAATGTCCAGTGCAGTCAAAAATGTGATTTTTCTTGTTGGGGGTGGGGTAGAGATGTTGAAATTAGTTATTTCCTCACTGTCTAAATTTGCAAAAGCTAATCCTCTATCCTAGTTTCTTTACTTTTCAGACTCCCTAGCTTTACATTTAAATTTTTGTAATTTTAGCAGATGCTCTTATCCAGAGCGACTTAATTAGTGCATTCATCTTAAGATAGCTAGGTGGGACAACCACATATCAAAGTACATTTTTCCTCAAAGTAGCTATCAGCAGAGTCTGAGCTAGTGGTGGGGGGGGGGGGTCAAGTGTTAGTTCACAAAGGGGGGGTTGGGGTGCTGTGGGATTATTTAAGAAGAGGTAGGGTTTTAGGAAGATGGGCAGGGATTCTGTTGCCACCATTGTGCCAGGACAGAGAAGAGCTTGGACTGGGCTGAGCACAAGCTGCCCTCCAGTAGTTGTGGGAGGGCCAAGAGACCAGAGGTGGCAGAATGGACTGCTCGGGTTGGGGTGTAGGGTTTGAGCATAGCTTGAAGATAGGGAGGGGCAGTTCCTCTTGCAGCTCCGTAGGCAAGTACCATGGTTTTGTTGTGGTGCAAGCTTCAAATGGAAGCCAGTGGAGTGTGCGGAAGAGCGGGTGACATGGGAGAACTTGGGAAGGTTGAACACCAGGCGGGCTGCAGCGTTCTGGATAAGCTGCAGGGGTTGAGTGGCTAGGTTTGGAGGAGAGGGAGACAGAAAAGGAAACGAGGTAGTTTGTGATCAGAGACCTGGAAGGGGGTTGCACTGAGATGTGTAGGTGAACAGCCTCTAGTCAAGCGTATTGCTTGCCTTGTGAGTGGGAGGGGACTGGGAAAGAGTGAGGTCAAAAGGAGGGGAAAGAGTGAGTTGGAAAGAAAGTAATCGAAGGCAGACGTCGGAAAGGTTGAAGTTGCCAGGGAGGGAGGAAGGAGAATCTCCACTTAGGAGAAATGAGTAGCCCTGTGCCATGACCACGATGTCCAGATGCTCTCGTACTATGAGAGAGAACATAGTCAGATGAAAAGAGAGAAGCGGTGTTCCATGTCTCCGYCAGGGCCGAAAAGTCAAGGGACTGAAGGGCAGCATAGGCTGAGATGAACTCTGCGTTCTTAATCGGCAGTTTCAAATGCTGCCATAAACTTTTTTTTCTGTGATTACTTGCGAGCGAGACAGTCAATAAACGTTATAAATGTAGGTCATTATCATTTCTACACATTTTCCATTTGGTTTTTGTCCTTTTTAAAGAATATTGAGGAATTCAGGAATTGGCGTAAGCAGCATGAGTCCATAGCCCCATCCTGCCTGGTGTCACGGTATAGGCTGGTGTTGCAATGATGTGGGGAATGTTGTCTTGGCACATGTTTGGTCCCTTCATGCCAATTGCGCAACCTTTCTATACCCCTAAGAATTTAGGCTGTTCTGGAGGCAAAGGGGGGTCYGACCTGGTACTAGATCGATGTACCTAATAAACTGGACACAGTCAAACATACACAGGCCGTATGCTTGACACCCCTGCTTTATGATGTCTTTGTCTTTATTAAAAGTAGTTCATTCCCTTCATTCTACCCTCTGCTGTCCATAGGACCACTGGAGAAAACCTATGGGGATTTCTGGAGGATGGTCTGGGAGCAAAACGTGCTAGTCATTGTCATGACAACAAGGTAGTTCATCTTCTTACATATTTGTTTTACCCAGTGGGCATGATGTAGAGAATTGTTGTTAAATGAGTCATTGACATTTGGAAATGACTGTTGTGAACCAGACCCAAATACTGTAGGTTACAATGGGGCACTTCCTAGAGGTTCTAGAAAGATCGTCAATACCCTCATGGAGATAATCGATCTGTGTATTGCAGGGCGGACGAGGGAGGTCGGAAGAAGTGTGGTCAGTACTGGCCTYTGGAGGAAGGCGGCCAGGAGGTGTACGGTCACATGGCTGTGGTCAACCAGAGGGTGGACAATCACTCCCACTACAACCAGACCACCCTGGAGCTGCACAACATGGAGGTACAGTAGCAAGCTACACGTCTCAAGTGACCTCTGCTCCCTCTACCCAAGGAGAACGCATGCCTTCCCATTGCTGAATTTGTATTTTTTCCAAGGACAAAAATCTGAGATTATCTAGCTATAGCACACACTACCATCTCTTCTTAGACTGTTGGCTAATATCAAAACTTCCATCGAGTTTGAACGATTGCAAAACATTGGTGGTTGTTCACTCATTTTGAAGCTACATCTCATGGGCTGTGTGTGTCTGTCTGTACCAGAATTGTGAGCAGAGGCAGGTGACCCACTTCCAGTACCTGAGCTGGCCCGACTACGGCGTCCCCACCTCGGCCGTGACGCTCATTGACTTTCTGGGGGCCGTCAAGAGGCAGCAGAGGCGGTCAGTGAAGGCCATGGGGCCCCAGTGGAGGGGCCACCCCTTGGGACCCCCCATGGTGGTTCACTGCAGTGCTGGCATCGGCAGAACAGGTGAATATTTCATTCTCATTGACGACCACCACTCCTTTAGTCTATGCGTGTCAGACTCATTCTAGTCCTTGAGTCCCAAATAAAGACACATAAAACAATGTATGATAAAGGTTCATGCAGGCTTATATCAAACTTAATTATCATCTTTCCTGCCAAAAATAAGCCCTGTGGTAAGATCGGTGTAAAGCACAGAATGACATAGAATCTCTATGGACAGTCATAGGTGTCACCTCAATTTCTCTAATAGGGATTCTATTTCTAAGGCCATCACCTTGGCTATAATGTATGGAGGCCATAGTGAACTAATGTTATTCCTGCATTTTCCCCACAACACATTTGTTGATAATGATGTCTCCCGCCTTCCCTCCCCTCACCCCAGGTACCTTCTGTGCCCTGGACATCTGTCTGTCCCAGCTGCAGGATGTGGGGACGCTCAACGTGTGTCAGACGGTGCGGCGGATGAGAACGCAGAGGGCCTTCACCATCCAGACCCCAGACCAGTACTACTTCTGCCACAACGCCATCCTGGAGCACGCTCAGAGACAGGGCCTGCTCTCAGCCAATCAGTGATGCCTGGGGGTCGCCTCGTATTTCTCACAGCCAATCTGTGATGCCCTGGGTGTTGTCGTAGCCTATCAGTGACCCTTCTCGCAACCAATCTGTGAATGCAGGGGACACTTTGTAGCCAATCAGCATGCCCACTTCTAGCGAATGCCATCACTTCTTCCCTTTTTAAGAGGCCTTTAAGACCAACTCATTCCTCCTTCTGACTCTGCCACTTCTGACAGAGCCACAGTTGTGATGAAAAATGTTACATAGATAGTAAGACATAATAACATACAAGACACAGCAACCTGGCAACAAATGTTGTCAGTTTTGTGTCTTCTGAGGAAGATTTTGAATCATTACGTGGCTGTTATCTGTGTTTATGCGAGTCTGTCGTTAGTGTTGTGACATACTGCACACATCATTCGCTTTGGTGTCTTGTGTGATCCAGATACTTAGCAGTAACCGATGACATGAACTTTGCGTTCAAYATCCTTTTTAACAACCTGCCACATCTGTGACCAGTTCAGTGACCTTTGAGAAGGCATTTTCTCTTGCTCTCTCCCTCTCTCTCTCCATCCTCTACCCGTGAAAGCAAAGAAGAATGGTATTGGAGAAGAAAGTAATAATAAGAATAGTTTTTTTTTTTTCAATGGTCTTTTGCCTCTTGGTATTGTCGTTGTGACCTTAGCGATACAACTATACTTGGCATACAAGCGTTGAACCCCTCCTGGGATGACCCCCCCCACCCCCCAACTTCTCCTGGGCCATTGAATCGAATGGCTACATGTAGAAGTTGCCCATGAGATGCAGGTGGACTTCTCATCTTACCCTACCCCCAATCCAAGCCTCAACCATTGAGAGTTAAAATGCATAGATGACCTTAAGTTCAACTTAAAGTAATACTACACATATTAATGTTTTTGTGAGCAGCTGATAAAGTTGCTATCTCAATGCATTTCCTGCAGATCGAATAATTAAGAGCTGGCCTCCTGACAACACATGAACCATCTGCCTTCATTCTGTTATTGTAAGTCATTCACATTGGCTGTTCAAACGTTCCTTGTGAAAATCTTGTAGTGATCGTGACATTAAATGTTTGGTCGCCGCTGCTTTCACTCAGTAGTTGTTCCGTATGCTTCAGTTGTGTCATGTACGTCTGTTGAGACGCCTATGCGGCGATGGACCTGGTGTAGGAAGGCCATAACCCTGCTTCCGCTTTAAGACACCAGTCTTAGACCTCACCTCAGTAAAGTGCAATAGACTTTTATACACAGCCATGTTGAAGCACTTTGTGCTTTTAGAGATTACAGTTCTTGTGTTGGTAAAGTGCATTTAAGGTGAAATTACAATTTATAGGAGATTGTATACATGTGATATACAGTGCCTTCAGAAAGTATTCACACTTACTTACTTGTTCCACATTTTGTTACAGCCTGAATTAAATAGATTTTTTTTCTCACCCATCTACACACAATACCTCATGACAAAGTGAAAACATGTTTATTTATTTTTTTTACATTTATTGAAAATTTAAATACAGAAATCAAATTTACATAAGTATTCACACCTCTGAGTCAATACTTTGTAGAAGCATCTTTGGCGGTGATTACAGCTGTATGTTTTTTGGGGTAAGTCTAAGAGCTTTGCACACCTGGATTTTACAATCTTGGTAAGCAACTCCAGTGTAGATGTGGCCTTATGTTTTAGGTAATTGTCCTGCTGAAAGGTGAATTTGTCTACCAGTGTCTGTTGGAAAGCAGAGTGAACCAGGTTTTTCTCKAGGATTTTTCATCTGCTTATAGCTGTATTCTGTTTTTAGCTTAAACTCCCTAGTCCTTGCCAATGACAAGCATACCCATAACATGATGCAGCCACCACCATGCTTGAAAATATGAAGTGCTACTCATTGATGTGTTGGATTTGCCCCAAACACAAAGTTTTGTATTCAGGAAAAAAGTTAATTTCTTTGCCACATTTACTTTAAGTGCCTTGTTGCAAACAAGATGCATGTTTTGGAATTTGCGTATCCTGTACGGGCTTCCTTTTCACTCTGTCATTTAGATTAGTATTGGAAAAGGGAAAGGGGGATACCTAGTCAGTTGTACAACTGAATGCATTCAACTGAAATGTGTCTTCATTGTGGACTAACTACAATGTTGTTCCATCCTCCGTTCTCATATTACAACCATTAAATTCTAACTGTTTTAAAACCACCTTTGGCCTCATGGTCAAATCCCTGAGCATTTTCCTTCCTCTCCAGCAATTGAATTAGGAAGCACGCCTGTATCTTTGTATTGACTGGGTGTATTGATACACCATCCAAAGCCTAATTAATAACTTCACCATGCTCAGAAGGATATTCAGTGTCTTCTTTTTAAAAAATGTACACATCTACCAATCAGTGCCCTTTACAAAGCATTGAAAACCCTGCCTGGTCTTTGAGGTTGAATCTGTGCTTGAAATGCACTACTCAATTGAAGGACCTTACAATTTATTATCTGTATGTGTGGGGTACAAAGATGGGGTACTCATTCAAAACTAATGTTAACCACTATTATTGAACACTGAATTATTCCATGCAACGTATGCGATTTGYAGCACATTTTTACTCCTGAACTTATTTCGGCTTGCCACAACAAAGGGGTTAAATACTTATTGACTCAAGACATTTCAGCTTTAAATGTTTTCACAACCAAAATTCCACTTTGACATTTGTGTGTAGATCAGTGACACAAATCTTAATTTAATCCATTTTTTTAGGCTGTAACAACAAAATGTGGAAAAAGTAAAGGGGTGTGAACTCTCTGAAGGTGTAGGTACAATATAACTTCATTACTGTTGGTTGGACTTTTGACCTTAAAGTATTCAGACCCCTTAACTTTTTCCACATTTTGTTAGCTTTATTCTGAGCTATATAAAAACAAAATTAAATCCTCAATCTACACACAATACCCCATTTATGACAAARCAAAAACTGGATTTTAGACAATTTTTACAAATGTATAAAAAACACTTATTTACATAAGTATTCAGACCCTTTGCTATGAGACTTGAAATTGAGCTCAGGTGCATCCTATTTCCATTGATCATCCTTGATGTTTCTACAACTTGGTTGGACATGATTTGGAAAGGCACACACTTGTCTAAGGTCCCACAGTTGACAGTGCATGTCAGAGCAAAAGCCACGCCATGAGGTCAAAGGAATTGTCCGTAGAGCTCTGAGACAGGATTGTGTCGAGGCACAGATCTAGGGAAGGGTACCAAAACATTTCTGCAGCATTGAAGTTCCCCAAGAACACAGTGGCCTCATCATTCTTAAATGGAAGAATTTTGGAAGCACGAAGACTCTTCCTAGAGCTGGCYGCCTAGCCAAACTGAGCAATCCAGGGAGAAGGGCCTTGATCAGGGAGGTGACCAAGAACCTTATGGTCACTCTGACAGAGCTCCAGTGTTCTTCTGTGGAGATGGGAGAACCTTCCATCTCTGCAGAACTCTACCAAGCAGGCCTTTATGGTAGTGGGCAGATGGAAGCCACTCCTCGGTAAAAGGAGACTAGTCAGGATCAAGGGAAAGATGAATAGAGCAAAGTACAGAGAAGATCCTTGATGAAAACCTGCTCCAGAGCGTTCGGGACCTCAGACTGGGGCTAAGGTTTACCTTCCAACAGGACAAAGACCCCAAGACAATGAATGTCCTTGAGTGGCCCAGCAAGAGCCTGGACTTGACCCGATCGAACATCTCTGGAGAGACCCGGAAATAGCTGTGCAGAGACACTCCMCATCCAACCTGACAGAGCTTGAGAGGATCTGCAGAAAATAATGGGAGAAACTCCCCAAATACAGGTGTGTCAATCTTGTAGTGTCATACCCAAGAAGACTCTGCTGTAATCGCTGCCAATGGTGCTTCAACAAAGTATTTAGTAAAGGGTCTGAATACTTAAGTAAATGTGATATTACWYTTTTTTGTAAATTAGCAAAAAYKGCTAAACCTGTTTTTGTTTTGTCACTGTGGTGTATTGTTTAGATTGGGGGGGATGATTTAATCAAATTTAGAATAAGGCTGTAACGTAACAATGTGGAAAAAGTGAAGGTCTGAATACTTCCCGAATATAATCCATCTGAACCTGACATCTTGTCATGATTACACGTAGAATATTACCGTTCCCATTGCTGTACAGTGCCTGCATCATTCCATGATATCTTATAGTTGGATGAAATAATGTGTTCTTTGCAACTGAATTCATATTGAATTTGCTTGAAGTGGAGCCCCATTTAAGTCCGCCATCCTTGTGYACTCTTAATTATTTTAGAATTATTACCTTCAATGACGGACACAAAGTGTGACCAATATTATTTTTCTATTGTATTCAACTTTTTCTTACAAGTATTCAGACTTTAAAAGTATCTACTTTAAATTATATTCTCAGTTGTAACATTTATTAGTATGATTGAGGACAACTGAATCAAACTATGCTGTATGAAAAGCCAACATTTGTCTACACATGTGCATTTGAAATGGTTCTGTCTTTATTACCCAATTTTTTTTGCCAAGTATTATGTTTTCCAATCGAAGGAGATTGGGATATGTCCAATAACCTTTCAAAGGAAGACCAAAACAGTGTATTCAGCATATTAAATGGAAAAATGGTGATTCCCAATTGATTGTGTGCTTTTGTCATATTTGAATCTGGTTTGTCTAGACTAATCATGTTTCTGAAAAATCTAATTTGGCTTTAATTATTTTTCTGTGACTTGATTACATTTCTTAGCATCTATAAAAGGCTATAGTCTTGGCTCCAGGATTGTTTTGCAGCTTTCTGAGGTGGCCAAAAGCTCCATAAATTCCTGAAGGGGGAGCTAAGATCTTTTCAACTCCAACTTAGTATTCCATCTCCCCTGTGATAACCGTTACTTGCTCTTTTTAAAACTTTGAGTTATCTGCTGTTGACCTTTTTTWGTTTTAGTGTCCAGTAGTAGTGGTTTGGACATCAATGATAGGATGCCCTAATATTATCACCACAGGGAAGTTGTCACCCCTAATGAGCCTTCATACTATCCTTACCTCTTACTTCAATTTTCTTTAGTATTGTTGGACAAATGTGAATACAATTGCATTTACTGCACAGACTCAACTCACAGGTTTAGTTTTTTGCTCCAACACAGCAGTAGCGTATGGCCAAGTGTCACTTCTCAGTAGTCTGCATGCATTTTAAGATATCAAAGATATCACAGAAGTTAAAAGTAGCAGAGGATTTTCTTTTTCTTTAAGTGTCATGCCTCATGTCTTGACTCCATGGTTATACTTTAGGCTTGCTTGAATCAAGATGCTCTTAATTTGGAGGAAACCTGGTGGCATCCACCTGAAAGTGAAGGGAGGGTAGCCTAATCGAGAATAGATATTTATTATTACATTATGTACCATTTTTAATTTTATGGTATAAGATGCATTAAAAAAKAAATTTCTGCTCACATTAGTTGCTCCCAAAAGCTATTATTTAATAAAGATTGGTAACATTTCAACAGTCAAKGTCTTCCTCTTTTGCTGTCACCAGGTGACAGTCTTTTGCCATAGCTTATACATTTGGATAGAATCTACTGACAATAACATATCTACATTTTTTTTTTTTTTTTTATGAATCAAAGTTCATACCAAATCTTTATTTGTTTCAAACTATTACATTTCTTAGACTAGACCAGCATAAAAAAGTAGGCCTATAGGTAACAGTTTGGCGGGTAATATTTAAACTCAAATGACGTAAGAAGAAGTGTACGCCAATGCAAGAGGAGGGGGGGGCGTTTCCAACTATTTTGTTACAAACACGAATCCGGAGTGAGAAGATCATTTTTCCTAGGTATGTAACAGCTGGTAAAGCAAACATAAATGTTGCTGCTTTCATATTTCGAACCATATGACGTTCATAAGGATTGGGAAGGTTAAGGGCATATAGGCTATGAATCTTGTTCTTGCAAATGTATTGGTGTTTACGCGATAATGTCAAAGGAACGGCCAAAATAAGGACATGGTTGCAAGCCAAATTTCCYCCTAGTATGCGTTTCTGTTGCTGAAAGAACACGAATTAAATGTAAATTAGGTTATATAGAAATTGTTTACACTTCCCGAGAAGTAAAAATACTATGTAGTATCTTGCAGACCTCGATGTATAGGCTACAGTTTGCAAATGGATCGGCAGGGGGAGGGAGTTATTGTGGTGAATAGGACATTTTACTCCGAGTATCAAAGTAAACAAAGAATGTAATCAAGACGCTCAAACGGAGGCATTTACTTTACATTTACAACTGCTTTTGACACGGAATTGCCTATAACTTCAATTGTAATGACGCTTACAAAATGTTTCATAGTTCCTATTTGACTTTGGCATTGAGGGCAACTGACTTGCATGTTTCAAACGAAATCATCTAAATTGTCTTGTATATCAGGTTTCAACCATTAGTATGTTCCAAATCTACGCACAACAAAGCTGCTGCAACCGAGGAAATAATGTAGTTTTCTATGTTTCCCGTATTGCTTTAGAACGCAGCATTTCACAATCGTCCCTGATCATTTTCGGTAGAAAAAGTAAGAGGGGCCATATCGAACCAGCTAGCATTTGGGATTTTGCAGGGCTATGTGAAGCTCCAGTTACAATCTGCTAGCTATATCGAGGGAGACCGAGACTTGTCTGCCATCAATCCTATAAAACTTGAAATGTCCTTGCTCTGTCCTAGCTGGTTAGCTTAATGTTGGCTACATGCTTAAAATGTTTCCGCTCTAGCAATAACCATATGGCTTTTTATGTGTTTGACAACATTATAGATCTGGTGCCTACGTCGGTCGACATTGTTAGCTGTGCTTCTATTTCCGAGTCTGAATAAGTCACATAGGCGAATCCAGTTGACTGTATTCAGCAGAAGCATGCCAAAACCCGATTCAGAACGAATTCAAATGTGCGTACTGGTCAATGTCTAGTAATCTGTACACTGGCACGGTTGTCATACAATCGCTGCTGTAACTCCTCGGGTGGAGGAGGGAGGAATCCCTGGCTGTGCTTCAGCTCCGCCTCCCGTGGGCGATGGTTTATTTTGGAAGTTCCACCACAGTTTCTAAACCCAGACGCGCAACATCGCGAGACTTCTGGGAACGCTAGCGAAACAGGCCAGTGTTTGAGGAGTGAAATATTATTCCAAAGTTAAATTTATCGAAATCTAAAGGCATTACCTAGATTTGAGCCAATATATTAATGTCAGGCCAATGTCTTGTTGAATATGTTATTACTCCGACCTTGTAAAAGTGCCAAACTGACACGTTTTCATTTGTCAGAAACAACTTTGTCGGAGTGCCTTTGACAGCCTGTATATGCCCAGTAATACGCGAGACAACTCGGTGGAAAATCTGTTTCCCTCCAGCAGGTGACGTTGTTTCGCCCACAAATCAAGGAGTTTTTGTATGAAGGTCAATGAGTGTTAAATTTGGTCAACCAAATTTTTTTTCCCACGTGATGTTTATTTGATCGAATAGAAGTTTTGTAATGCTTCAGTTGTTACGAGTGTACTGATAAGTAGTATAAATGACATGCCGGCAACATTGAGAAAAATCACGTTATTGTAGTCGTCTCGAGATTACTTTGCAAATTCATAAAATGAGGTAGCGAAGGATATCATTGCACTACTTAACGCGCATCCAAGTTCAGTTTAGAGATCCACCTGCGTCATTGGCATAGGGTTTGCTGGACGCTTCTGACTTGGACTGAAATAGGGGCCGGTACTCATGTTGTGTGCCAGTACGGTTGATATTTAGGTGCAGCAGCGCCACAATACTTTTGAGCTAATATTCTATAAGAGGAACAGGAGCTCAAGCAATAGAACATTTTAGGTCCCGGTGTTGGGCCGAAAAGCTACCCCCTGCCAGAAAATTAAGTAAATTGAGGGTGAGGGGTGATTTTGGCAAGGCCATTTTCTTGCCTGCTGAAATCGTTGTCGTTCCCCACCCCCCCTTCTAATTTCCTTAATTTTGTGGCTGGAGTCAAATACTTCCCGTGGCACACACTACTGGTCAACATGAGCTACCAAAAGTATTCTGAAGTGTGCCAGGCCTTGCAGTCCCAAGATAGAAGGGGGGAAGAATTTCGTCAGAAAAGATAATGGCCTTGCCGAAATCTCCCCCCTAATTTTTTACATTTTGTGGCTAGAGTCAAATACTTTCTGTGGCACACATCAGAGTCAAATGCTTTCTATAGCACAAACTTCACTTCAGGATAGGCAACCAAAATTAATTATTAATGTATGTATGTTATATTAAACATAGGAGGGAGTAAAATGTAGGCAAGCAATAAACATTACAGAACTACTAGTCGAATAAGACATGGGAGAGATGCCGAATTTTGTCAAAGAGATTTATTTATAGACTAATACATTTGAAACAAATAGCCAAACCTGAAAACTGCAGACATTACTAGTGCCTCACCCACGATCAAACCGACATAAAAAAATAAAATGAAACGCAGCCTAATGTGATCAGAAATGTTAACTAGCAAGCAAGTCGCAGCAATGAAGAATTGTGTGTGTGCGCGTTCATGCGAAGGGGGGGAGCTTTTCGGCACAACACCAGTACTCCCCTGCCTGTCAAGCACTGCTTCTGACTGGTCTTGGAACAGTAACAATGGGCACTCTCTCCCCGCTTGGCTCGATGGGATATGTAGTGATTTCTGCCAACACAGCCAGATATGTACACAGTCTTGTACCCTTAACCTTTTTTAAACTGACTATCGTATTTGTTGATTAAATCGGACATAATTARTATAATGTGTAATGCTAGAATTTCAAGTTAATTGACAGAAGAAAACTCTACAGATCGCCAATGGCTAAATTACTTCCCCCGACATGAAGGATCCTCCTCACTACTCTGAAAGAGGCTATACAGACATGCCTGGTGACCAAATTGATGATGTTTTCCGTGCAGCGAGAGTTGAGTGGAGACTAACGGATTCGGTTCAGTCAGTCGTCCTGATGAGCCCTGATGAGGAATAACTTGTAATATTGGTACCATCTGGATGTCACGTGATAGTCTTCACTGCTCAATGGGGGTGTACAATATTAAGTTTCAAATTCTCGCTGAAGTTTTTAGCCAAATTGGATATTGTGGCTAGAAACTCCAGCGAGAATTTGAAACATAATATTGTACATCCCCATTGAGCAGTGAAGACTATCACGTGATCCAGATGGTATCAATATTACAAGTTATTCCTCATCAGGGCTCATCAGGACGACTGACTGAACCGAATCCGTTAGTCTCCACTCAACTCTCGCTGCACGGAAAACATCATCAATTTGGTCACCAGGCATGTCTGTATATGTTGTGTCTGGGCCGAAAACGATGTTTTGTACACCAGAAAGCATGTCAGGTAGAAGGAGAAGATGAGAGGCGGATGTTTCTTTTGAAACTGATGGTGCGTTTGTAACAGTTTAACTTTAGTCCGTTCCCTCGCCCCGACCCGGGCGCCCTCTGCACATATCAACAACAGTCACCCACGAAGCATCGTTACCCATCGCTCCACAAAAGCCGCAGCCCTTGCAGTGCAAGGGGAACCACTACTTCAAGGTCTCAAAGCGAGTGACGTAACCAATTGAAACGCTATTAGCGCGCTCCACCACTAACTAGCTAGCCATTTCACATCCGTTACACGTTGAGTAGAGATGAGTGAGAAGAAATGCATTGCAGTGGCGAACAAGAAGGGAAATAAGAGAAGTATTGTCATGGAATCTAGTAAAGCCTTGCTCTTACTTTTGGACCGAGTGCGTGATCTGGGAGATCAGTTTGACATCTCGAATATCATAGATGCGTTGGGTAAGGTTGATAACAAGAAGTGGGCTTATCTTGTTTTTTTGTGTGTCCGAAGAACAGAAGGAGCGTGCTTTGCAACTGAAAAATATATTGAATTGGAATGTGTTGCGTGTGTGGATCTGTGTAGCAGGGCACCTATCAAAGGGGTTATCTCTGGAGTGGCGCTAGAAGTGTGTGCAAGGGATGTAACTGAAAAAGTAGATGCAGTGGTTGATCCACGCCGACTGTCCTGTATGGTGGATGGAGTAAGGAAGACCACTCCAGCCATTMTTTTGTACTTTGAAGAAGAGTCTCTTCCTTCGTATGTACAGTTCCAGTCAAAAGTTTGGCCACAGCTACTCATTCAAGGGTTTTTCTTTATTTGTATTATTTTCTACATTGTAGAATAAWAGTGAAGATATCAAAACTATGAAATAACACACATGGAATCATGTAGTAACCAAAAAAGTGTGAAACAAATCAAAATATATTTTATATTTGAGATTCTTCAAATAGCCACCATTTGCATTGATGACAGCTTTGCACACTCTTGGCATTCTCTCAGCCAGCTTCATGAGGTAGTCACCTGAAATGCATTTCAATTAACAGGTGTGCCTTAAGTTAATTTGTGGAATTTCTTTCCTCAATGAGTTTGAGCCAATCAGTTGTGTTGTGACAAGGTAAGGTTTGGTAAAAGACCAAGTCCATATTATGGCRAGAACAGTTCAAATAAGCAAAGAGAAATGACAGTCCACCATTACTTGAAGACATGAAGGTAAGTCAATCCGGAAAATTTCAAGAACTGAACGTTTCTTCAAGTGCCGTCGCAAAAACCATCAAGCGCTATGATGAAACTGGCTCTCATGAGGTCTGCCACAGGAAAGGAAGACCCAGAGTTACCTCTGCTGCAGGGGATAAGTTTGAGTTACCAGCCTCAAAAATTGCAGATCTAATAAATGCTTCAGAGTTCTAGTAACAGACACATCTCAACATCAACTGTTCAGAGGAAGCTGCGTGAATCAGGCCTTCATGATCGAATTGCTGCAAAGAAACCACTACTAAAGGACACCAATAAGAAGACGACTTGCTTGGGCCAAGAAACACAAGCAAGAAATCTGTCCTTTAGTCTGATGAGTTCAAATTTTAGATGTTTGGTTCCAACCGCCGTGTCTTTGTGAGACGCAGAGTAGGTGAACGGATGATCTCTGCAGGTGTGGTTCACACCGTGAAGCATGAAGGAGTAGGTGTGATGGTGCTTTGCTGGTCACACTGTCAGTGATTTTATTTAGAATTCCAGACACACTTAACCAGCATGGCTACCACAGCATTCTGCAGCGATACGCCATCCAATCTGGTTTGAGCTTAGAGGGACTATCATTTGTTTTTCAACAGGACAATGACCCAACACACCTCCAGGCTGTGTAAGGGCTATTTGACCAAGAAGGAGAGTGATGGAGTGCTGCATCAGATGACCTGGCCTCCACAATCCCCCGACCTCAACCCAATTGAGATGGTTTGGGATGAGTTGGACCGCAGAGTGAAGGAAAAGCAGCCAACAAGTGCTCAACATATGTGGGAACTCCTTCAACACTGTTGGAAAAGCATTCCAGATGAAGCTGGTTGAGAKAATGCCAAGTGTGCAAAGCTGTCATCAAGGTAAAGTGTGGCTACTTTGAAGAATCTCAAATATAAAATATTTTGATTTGTTAAAAAAAAAAAAGTTACTAAATGATTCCATATGTGTTATTTCATAGTTTTGTATTCACTATTGTTCTACAATGTARGAAATAGTACAAAATTAAGAAAACCCCTTGAATGAGTAGGTGTCAACTTTTGACTGGTACTATATATTTAGGCTATGCGAGCTAACCTGTAAGAGCCTTTGTGCTCAAACCCATGCAGTGTGATGAATGTAAATTTGTGAAGTGTATGTAGAGGGGAGGAGTATCATAAGCAATTTGAGGCGAAATGCTGCAATTGTGGTGGCGAGCATGGCCCGAATGCAGGAAGTGCCCTGTTCGGGTGAAGGAGACAGAGGTGGCGAGAAGAGTGGAAGGCGGCAGTAAAGTTTAAGAAACCATGGGATTAGAGAAACGAGTAAATGTTACTCGCCAACAGGATCCTGACATGTTGCATGTTAAAAAGGTGCAAACGTATTGGAAATCTGAGAAAATAGGCAGTGTTGTGAGTGCAGCTTAGCGTTTTTATGGCATTACAAGGAATCCTGTTGATGAATGTTCCATCCTGTAGGGATGTGATTTGGACTATGACTGAAGTAGTTAGATTGGTTTTAGGATTTAATTTTGTATTGTATTTTTTTTCCACTTTCTCGTACCTGTATAGTATGTGGCAGCATACACCTTTAACYTTTGTTTGCAGGCTGCCATAATACCAGAGAAGACGACTTTGTGGCTGTGTTTATCTAGTGAAAATAGGGTCAAGTGGCCAATGTAGAAATCACTGTATATTCCTGGTTGCAAAAATTTGAAATTTCTCTTGGTGAGAAAAGATGCACTGAATAGTGTAGGGAATCATTGTACCATAGTTTTTACAGCTGTTGGACTAAAACCGAGAGTAAAAGGCTCAAGTGCGAGTTTCTGCCATGTTACAGGGAAGTGGGATGAAGGGGGAGATTTTGTCATTAATGACGATGTCAATGTGAATAATTTCTCATATTTCAGGGGTATAACATTACAGTTGTATAGCTAATATGCAGTGTTTGTAGATCAACAGGTGAATGGACCTACAGCAGCCAAGGATCATCATGGCTGGGGTCATTTTTGCTGTTCTCCAAATCATATTGTTTTTTAATTGTATAGAAATGCAGTAAATGAGCTTCAACTTTGAGATATCCTTCAACTTCACTAAAACTCCAACCCTGGTTATGGCCCTGCACTCATAAGATGAAGGATATCACAGTCAAACAATCATGTATTTTAAACAGTTATTTGTGTATAACGTTAGCTCAAATTGCAATGATTAACGTTACATGTCGACATGTAGGCTGTAGCTTATACCAGACAAATAGCTTTCTCGTAACCCAGCTCAGCAACTCACGTATGGCAGGCTATGGAACCATCGGCATTGGGTAAGGAAATATGTGTGTACTGTTGTAGATACCAAAACAGCTTATTAATTGAAAACGAGGGTTTTCTTTGTTAACGTGACATAACGGACATCTGCATTCATCCATGCGTGCTGACAAGAGCCAATGCAATGCCTGAAGCAGGAATATTTAGCTAACCACCTAGCGCACCCACTGGCAGGCAGCTTGTGGTCGGTCATTCGGTGTTCAAACAAGATAGCGGAGTTCAATCTTTCTCCCTTTTCAGCTAACTAGGTAGTTGGGAGCTACAGATGGGCTAGCTACTGCCTTTGCATACATTCATTCTGCACAATACTAGTGGGTGAAGATTAAATAAAGTCAATTAATGCGCTGTTTTCATAAATGGAAAAAATTAGCGATCTATCCAGCATTGCAATTGGAGTTAGCTGGCAATACATTTCCCCCCCAAAATGACATACAAATACATGGCTCTGGCTAGCATACAGTAAGGTCAGCTGCAACCAAGGCAATGTTTGTAGTTAGCATTTCCTCCATTAACGAAGCAAGCTAGCTAACAACCTAAAATAATGGAGGCTTGATAACAAGAATAGTGTTGATGATTTTATAGAAATGTTAAACTGAGTATATACATTATTAGTCTAGTTATTACGGCGGTGATCTGCATATGGTTTTATTTGCGTTCTCGAGTGCAGCTTTCCGACGCTCGCATCCCGGAACTACCAGAACGGCTTTGTTTACAAACATTCGGATTATTTCGCGAGCATTTTGTTCAGTCTAATTTTCGAATGTTGTGTGCGCGAGGGTTGGGGTGAAAGTACAACCCCTTTCCAGTTAATATTTGAGGGACTTCTCAAACTGCCAATAATAACTACAATACCATCCCACTTTGCCGCTTCTTTCGAGTGCCGACCAATAACATTGTTCAGTGGGTGGGAAAGAGAAATACACAATCGTGGCCACGCCTCTTGTTTAAGAACCGAGCCGAGGTTTTCTCTCGAGGATAATTTTCCTATTGCGGTCCGGGGCGGTGATTGTTAAAATACTTATAGCTGTTTAAATTATTTTATTTACAAAAGTATATGCATGCTCCTGTTAGTCTTTTCGGCTTTCAAAGGTTTAAGTTTATACCGACGAATTGACTGCAACTTTAACGTGCCTGTTCAAGTCAGTGTTACCAGGGCAGGGGGTGAGTTCATTTGTCAAGAATTGAGAAAACAATCATTGTTTCGTTTGAATTAGCTATTTCCCGATACAACTTTGATATAGCTAACACTRAAGGGAAACTGGCGCGTGGAACTGGACTTTCAGTCACTGCTGAAGTACTCTTTAGCAAAGATTTGAGGGAAAAATGTGGTAAATTGGCTAGCATGTGAATATTGTGCAACGCTAACTTACTGTAGATAGTGTGCCGTGCTCCACTCGAATCGATTATCAATGTGTTGTTTATGTTGTATGCTAGCAAGACAGCTTAGCTAACTAACACACCTACCTTTGCAATGGACAAAAATTGGTAGTTTGCGAATTTTTAAAAGGCACCGTTAATGTCTCATCTTTTGTTGTGGTGGTCTTAGTTATGGCATTTGAAAACACTAACTAGTTAGCGTTAGTATGTTCTCTAAAGCACTTAATAGTTGAGTCGTTATCCAAAGGCGGGCACTGGATCGCTTCGTCTTGTAACTCGGCTACTCGCGGTCGGTGTTCTGAAATGGTGACAGGCCGCAAAGCAGAGGGGGAGGGTAAAGGGGACTGTCCATTAATTTCAACTTGAAAATAAGGCCGAAGCTATTATTGTGGCCAATACACTTGCATATATATGAGCCGTTCTCTTTATACTTAACTCGCAATGCCTTTATTTGGGAAACGCTGGTGGTTTGTTTGCAAGCTAGGCATGTGGCTACGATCAAGATACACAACATAAATGGTTAACTAACTAGCTTGTGACGTTAGTTTGTTGGCAGTTAGTTACCTACCTGATCGAAGACGCTTGCTAAGTTAACTACATGTTGGCTGGTTAGCGAGTCGGCCAGCCGAGGTTGTCTAGGTAGGTGGCACCAACCAAAAACATGGACCCGGTCATATAGTTAAGCTAGTGGTCTATTCATCATAGCCTACGTGTGTAGGCTAGCCACAGATGTATTGGAATATTAATTCAATATAGCTAACGTTAACTAAACTTTTGCTAGCAAGCGTGCCATTTCTAAGCATAACAAATRCAGCATTGTGTAACTTACAAGGAGCCTGTCCGAAATGTTAACCAGCTACTAGCTAGATATTTTATTACATCAAAATACATATTTATTGGAACCTCTCGTTAAACTAACCAAGTAGAAATCTCATATTGACTATTTTGTCATCATCTGAAATTGCAGGAAATAAATCACTACCACGGTAGATAGATCATGAATGGAAGGTAGCAAGCCAGTCACATTCAATCAGGGGTGTATTCATTACATCTTAGAACGGAAACCGTATAAGAAGCAAACGAAATGGGGACGAACCTTCCTGAATTTGTCCAGTAGAAACTCTCGTTTTCATTGCAAAACATTTTCCGTTAGGAATAAACGGTTTCTGTTTTGCAAAGTAAATTGGCGTAATGTTCTGAATACACCCCAGTACGGTGGCGTCGCTTCGATAAGTAATTCATAGTTCTGCAGCATGCCTTGGCTGCTAGGTTGTTTTCAGTCTACATAGTATTCCAACATTGTATCAAAACGTGCCAGTCGTATTTTTATGTCCATGTTTAACTTCAGATTCAAATGACAACTGGCACGCTCATACTTTCTTCCCAGCATGGATGTTTGAAGTAAATAAAACCTGATTGTGTTAAGTTTAGGCTTACTTTTTTTTTAAATGTATACCTTCCTACCTGAAAGTACATTTATTTTTGACGCTGTCTTTCTCCCCATTTAAGTGAAAAKGTTAACACAATTTTTGCGCGAGTATGACAAAAAAACGGCCGGGTAAATACATGACTACCCGGACGCCATGCTGAAGTTGTTTCGTCCGCAGGTCTTTCAGCCCCCTCGAGCATGAGTTCAACATGAAACGGCGCTTGGAGGAACAGGAACCGGTATTTGCGTCCCAACAGCGGCGCCTCACCGGCAGCACGGAGGCTTTCCAGCACCGCGTCCTGGCCCCGGCGCCTGCCGTGTACGAGGCCGTGGGCGACAGCATGCAGCCTACCGCAGGCAACATTCAGTATTCTGTCCCACAGGGCTACCAGGTACGCGGTGCTACACACGCAACCAAGGTTTATGGTTTAATAGATTTAGCTGCTATTTTTATTAATAGATGAGCAGTAACTTCCCTAATAGTGATATTCTGTTGTTATTTACACTTTGGAATGATTTAACAATTGATCAATCAATTCCAGAACTGCATTCATAAAACAACCAAACAATCAGTAATTTCCTCCCCAAAAAAGAAATGCCTTATACTGGTCAAAAGTTTTAGAACACCTATTCATTCAAGGTTTTTTTCTTWATTTTTACTATTTTCTACATTGTAGAATAATACTGAAGACATACAAATTATGAAATCACACATATGGAATCATGTAATAACCAAAAAAGTGTGAAACAAATCAAAATATATTTTATATTTGAGATTCTTCAAATAGCCACCCTTTGCCTTGATGACAGCTTTGCACACTCTTGGCATTCTCCATATGGCAAGAACAGCTCAAATAAGCAAAGAGAAACGACAGTCCATCATGACTTGAAGACATGAAGGTCAGTCAATCCGGAACATTTTAATAACTTTGCAAGTTTCTTCAAGTGCAGTTGCAAAAACCATCAGGCGCTATGATGAAACTGGCTCTCATGAGGACCGCCACAGGAAAGGAAGACCCAGAGTTACCTCTTCTGCAGAGGATAAGTTCATTAGAGTTACCAGCCTTAGAAATTGCAGATCTAATAAATGCTTCACAGAGTTCAAGTAACAGACACATCTCAACATCAACTGTTCAGAGGAGGCTGCGTGAATCAGGCCTTCATGATCGAATTGCTGCAAAGAAACCACTACTAAAGGATGCCAATAAGAAGAGACTTGCTTGGGCCAATAAACACGCGCAATGGACATTAGACCGGTGGAAATTTGTCCTTTGGTTTGGAGTCCAAATTGGAGATTTTTTGTTCCAACCTCTGTGTCTTTGTGAGACGCAATGTGAGTTAACGGATGATCTCTGCGTGTGTATTTCCCACCGTAAAGCATGGAGGAGGTGGTGTGATGGTGTGCGGGGTGCTTTGCTGGGTACACTGTCRGTGATTTATTTAGAATTCAAGGCACACTTAACCGGCATGGCTACCACAGCATTCTGCAGCGATACGCCATCCCACCTGGTTTGCTCTTAGAGGGACTGTCATTTGTTTTTCAACAGGACAATGACCCAAAACACACCTCCAGGCTGTGTAAGGGCTATTTGACCAAGAAGGAGAGTGATGGAGTGCTGCATCAGATGACCTGGCCTCCACAAAACCAATTGTGTTGGTTTGGGATGAGTTGGACCGCAGAGTGAAGAAAAAGCAGCCAACAAGTGCTTAGCATATGTGGGAACTCCTTCACTGTTGGAAAAGCATTCCAGGTGAAGCTGGTTGAGAGAATGCCAAGAGTGTGCAAAGCTGTCAAGGCAACTGGTGGCTATTTTAAATATAAAAAAAATATTTTAAAGATATATATTTTGTTTTGTTTAATACTTGTTCGGGTTACCACATGATTCCATATGTTTTGATGTCTTCACTATTATTCTACAATGTAGAAAATAGTAAAAAAAAAAAAGATTTATTATTATTTGTATACTTTTAATGAGTATGTTTTCTAAAACTTTTGACCGGTAGTGTATTTGACTCTGTCCCCCCTACAGGTCCCCACTGTGCCACATAACTCGAGTGGTCATGGGCACACCCCTAGCCCAGCTGTACACCACCACAGCCCAGCGGTCCAGCCCCACGGGCCCCCTGTGATGCAGGGCCACGCTCACCCCCCTGCCTCAGCCCAGGGCCAGCAGCAATTCCAGAGGCTCAAGGTGAGACCTCCTGGTGTTTTCCAAGCCAGCCTAATGGGAGCAATTTAGACATTTTTCTGAAATATAATCAAATAAGACCCAGATGAACAGTGATCAGACTTAGAGTGATGGATATCTTCCTGTCTCTCTCAGGTGGAAGATGCTTTGTCTTACCTGGACCAAGTGAAACTCCAGTTTGGCAACCAACCTCAAGTATACAATGACTTCCTGGACATCATGAAGGAGTTTAAGTCTCAAAGGTGAGGTCATTCACTATTGACATTTAAGGTTTGCCTCTCTCTTACTCTAGCATGACAAAAGTTAACTGCTTTTCAAGCAAATATGTTTCTCTGTTTCGTCACAGCATTGACACTCCAGGGGTGATAAGCAGAGTCTCCCAGCTCTTCAAAGGCCACCCCGACCTCATTATGGGATTCAACACCTTCCTGCCACCGGGCTACAAGATCGAGGTCGCGACCAACGACCTGGTCAATGTGACCACGCCGGGTCAGATCCACCACATCACCCCTCACGGCATCTCTATCTCACAAATCCCCCTGTCGGGACCACCCACCCTGCACCAGCCCCAGGTGCCAGCCCCCACCACCACCTCTGCCCCACCCCCTCCCACACAGCCAACCCCTACCAAGATAAGCAAGGTGAGTGGGTGAAAATATAAATATTACACATTATTTGCCTGTATTATGTTTACCACTCTGTTTTCTCAGTCCGCTAGTCCAAAATGTTAATTATGTTAGTTTTTCCCCAACATAATTTTTATATACATGTTCGTTTTGTCTTTGTCTAGCAGCCACTGCAATCTCCAGTCCTCACGCCAAGCAGCCAGCCCAATCCGTCCATCCCCGCCTATGCCTCCCCCCGATCCCCAACCCTGCAGCCCCACACCCCGATCAGTGGCACGCCCAATGCCCCTCCGCTGCAGAACAACCAGCCTGTGGAGTTCAATCATGCCATCAACTACGTCAACAAGATCAAGAACCGTTTCCAGGGTCAGCCGGACATCTACAAAGCCTTCCTGGAGATCCTGCACACCTACCAGGTCAGCAGCCAAACCACATTTTCCTCTTAGACCACCTATCACATAATAGTCCAACTGGAGCATTCATAATAGCAATGTTTTTCTCTGTCAACTCTAGAAGGAGCAGCGGAATGCTAAGGAGGCAGGAGGGAACTACACCCCAGCCCTGACAGAGCAGGAGGTCTATGCCCAGGTGGCCCGGCTCTTCAAGAACCAGGAGGACCTTCTCTCTGAGTTTGGCCAGTTCCTACCAGATGCCAACAGCTCGGTGGTGAGTAGAGCACAAAGCATTTATCTGTGCCCTGAGAATCTAAACTGAGTATACAAAACATTAACAACACCGGCTCTTTCCATGACATAGACTGACCAGGTGAAAGCTATGATCTCTTATTGTCACTTCTTAAATCCACTTCAATCAGTGTAGTTGAAGTGCAGGAGACAGGTTAAAGAAGGATGTTTAGCCTTGAGACATGGATTGTGTACGTGTGCCCTTCAGGGTGAATAGGCAAGGCAAAATATTTGAGTGCCTTTTGAAGGGGGTATGGTAGTAGGTGCAGGGCAAACCGGTTTGTGTCAAGAACTGCAATGCTCTTGGGTTTTTAACACTCAACAGTTTCCCGTGTGTATCAAGAAAGGTCCACCACCCAAAGGACATCCAGCCAACTTTACACAACTGTGGGAAGCATTGGTGTCAACATGGGCCAGCATCTCTGTGGAACGCTTTCGACACCTTGTAGAGTCCTTGCCCCAATGAATTGAGGCTGTTCTGAGGGCAAAAGGGGGAGGGGGGTTCAACTCAATATTAGGAAGGTGATATCAAATGTTTGGTATACTCAGTGTATGCCTATAAAGTCTGTTCAAAGTATTAATTTGTATTCAGAAGTATTTGTCCCTAAAAGTCCATATCAGACAAAATATTCAGTGGTTGATGTAACTTTTCGATAGCAGGTTTTCAAATGAGTATGCAACTACCGCTGAGTTATCTGCCAATGTCTTGTCCCTTGTCCTCCCTAGCTGTTAAGCAAGACGACAGCGGAAAAGGCGGAGTCTGTGCGGAATGACCACGGTGGCACAGCGAAGAAGCTGCAGCTCAACAACAAACAGAGGCCCAATCAGAACGGTTGCCAGATCCGCATGCTCTCTGGGACGGTTGCCACACCCCCTGTCAAGGTACTCACCCCTTTATCAGCACACTGTAGATACGAAAATGCATTACACTCTGACTGCTTTCCAGCATGCTCTACTATTTTACAGCTTGTGTTGAATTATTTATCAATATAAACTGATATGATATTTTTTACATCACAGTTGAGAATTCAATCTCTTTTTTGTTCACATCTTTGCTATCTTGAAGAAGAAGCCCAAGTTACTGAATTTAAAAGACTCGTCCCTGGTAGAAGCCAGCAAACATGGAGATGGCACAGAATCTCTGTTCTTTGAGAAGGTGAGTTTGAGCTTGGCTTTCTACCCAATTTAGTTTCATTAGCTACGGAATTAAATAACCTGATAGGTCAATGTTTTTAACTAATTTAATTAAATATTAACGAGTAAAAGTAGCTTATGATTTCCTGCTATAATGAACTAAATTTATTTATTTTTATTTTACCTTTATTTAACTAGGCAAGTCAGTTAAGAACATATTCTTATTTTCAATGACGGCCTAGGAACAGTGGGTTAACTACCTTGTTCAGGGGCAGAACAACAGATTTTTACCTTGTCATCTCGGGGATTCGATCTTGCAACCTTTCAGTTACTAGTCCAACACTAACCACTAGGCTACCTGCCACCCTAGGCGGCATACCCCCATAAAGATTGAAGGTGCAGTATGATATAGTTAATCTTAAAGGGAAACATGCAACAACAAAATAAATCAAACTTTTTGAATCTGTCTTTGCTTGGCGTCTCATCCAGGTGTTTATACATTTTTTTGCAGGTGCGGAAGGCCTTGCGGAGTGCAGAGGCCTATGACAACTTCCTGCGTTGTTTGGTCATCTTCAACCAAGAGGTCATCTCCAGAACTGAGCTGGTGCAACTGGTGCTGCCTTTCCTGGGGTGAGTACGGAAGTTGGGAAACTGCCACACTCATCAGTCAGTGACCGACTAACTCTAGATTCATCCACTCCAAATTGGTCGTGGCTTGTTTCACATCATTGACATGTTCGACTGGTTATGCATTCATTTGATCCATTCAGTAAAGCTTTGTGTGGCTGATGCAAAAACATTTTTTAACCAAAATGGCCACTGTCGTTGACAGGAAATTCCCCGAACTGTTCAATTGGTTCAAGAACTTCATAGGATACCGGGAAATGTCCCACACTGAGCGCTATCCCAAGGAGCGTGCCTTGGAGGGCATTGCCATGGAGATCGACTATGCTTCCTGCAAGAGACTAGGCTCGAGCTACAGAGCACTGCCGAAGAGCTACACGCAGCCCAAGTGCACCGGGAGAACGCCACTGTGCAAAGAGGTAAGTGCAACACTGCCCCTCGAAGGCAATCTAAAGAACTACAGCCATTTAACAGGCCCTCAAGGGAACCTTTTTCACCAGCCATTAACCACACCTACCTGTCAGCTGTACACAGAAATAATTACTCCTTTTTATATGTGTAAAGTATGTACACAAGATGTTTAGTGTGTCCTTGCTTCATCCAGGTCCTCAATGACACCTGGGTGTCCTTCCCTTCCTGGTCTGAAGACTCCACCTTTGTGAGCTCCAAAAAGACCCAGTATGAGGAGCACATCTACAGATGTGAGGATGAACGCTTCGAGGTGAGTTAGCCCAAAACTAAACCAAATAAATAAAAACAGTTTCGATCTGTTTCATGGACAAATACATCCATCTATGCCAGGGATGGGCAACTTTGATGGGGGTGGGGACCACAAAAAACAGAACTCGTGTCAACCCCCTTGCTAACAAAATTTTCAGCCCCCCCGTGACATCTAAAAAAATAATAATAAGCATTTCCTGCAATTTTGCCATTGGGTGGAGGTATACTTTTGCAGTTTTTAATATAACTAATGTCCAATGGGCCCCACCCCTGTCAGTAATTCGACCATATTCACTACAAGTTTAGATAGCTGGCCGCTAGACTAATTTACCAATCTATAACATTTTTGCTGACATGGGCTAATTAAGTATCTGAAGCACAACCAAATTTTGAAATTGCTCCCGTTTGCCCATCCCTGATCTATGCTATTATGTTGTCTTGCCCATGTTGTGCTTGTCATCTAACGCTCCCTTATTTTCATTTGTATTTGCCTCCAGCTGGACGTGGTGCTGGAGACCAACCTGGCCACCATAAGAGCTCTGGAGGCGGTACAGAGGAGGCTGTCGCGCATGACGGCCGAGGAGCAGGTCAAGTTCCGGCTGGACAACACCATGGGCGGCTGCTCCGAGGTCATCCACCGCAAGGCCATCCAGAGGATATACGGTGACAAGGCCCCTGACATCATCGATGGGCTCAAGAAGAACCCTGCTGTGTCTGTTCCCATTGTGCTGAAGAGGTGAGTGTCAAGCCAAAACTCAAACTGTACCAGGAAAGGAGTATTGTATATTCCGCATGTAATTTGGATGAACTATTCCTAGATTCTGTTGATTCAATTTTTATATATTTGTTTACAGGGTGTCTACGTTCTTCTTTCATGCATGCTCATATGCCTGTTCTTACATCAAAGTGTTGAGTTGAAAACGATGAATCTTTTCACTTAGTCACATCTTGAGGTTTTCCCCTGCAAGCCGTCCTCATTCCCATGTTGTCCTCAGGTTAAAGACCAAGGAGGAGGAGTGGCGGGAAGCCCAGAGGGGCTTCAACAAGATCTGGAGGGAGCAGAATGAGAAGTACTACTTGAAGTCTCTCGACCACCAAGGTATCAACTTCAAACAGAACGACACCAAGGTGCTACGATCCAAGACACTGCTCAATGAGATTGAGAGCATCTACGACGAGGTGAGTTTTCTTGAATTCCAATAAGTTAAAATGGACAGAATCTTAAATTGTGGGAATTTTATGTTGCTGTTCATTCTCCAGCAAGTAGGTGAAAAGTGTGTGCTTTTGTGTTGCGGTGTAGCGACAGGAACAGGCGTCGGAAGAGAACACCGCAATGCCCAGCGGCCCCCACCTGACTTTGACCTACGAGGACAGCCAGATCCTGGATGACGCTGCCGCCCTCATCATCCACCACGTCAAGAGGCAGGCCGGCATCCAGAAGGAGGACAAGTACAAGATCAAACAAATCATTCACCACTTGATCCCCGACATGCTGTTCGCACAGCGCGGCGAGCTCTCAGACCTGGAGGAAGAAGAGGAAGAGGAGATGGAGCTGGATGAGGCCGTGGCCGTGGCCAAGAAGCACAATGGCATCACGCAAGGCGGAAGCCCCAACAAGTCCTCCAAGCTCCTCTTCTGCAACACGGGTGCCCAGAAGCTGCGAAGTTGCGCCGAGGCCTACAATCTATTTTACGTCAACAATAACTGGTACATCTTCCTGCGGCTGCACCAGACATTGTGCTCGCGGCTGATGCGGATCTACGGGCAGGCGGAGAGGCAGATTGAGGAGGACATCCGGGAGCGTGACTGGGAGAGAGAGGTGCTGGGCCTCAAGCGAGACAAGAATGACAACCCTGCCATCCAGCTGAGACTGAAAGAGCCCAGTGAGTTCATAGCACAAAACTGTTAATTCCACACAGCCTTTTCACACTCAATAACTCATTGATTTTCATCACTTTGATTGGTAAGTCTCATAGACACTGATTGGTAAGTCCGCACTGGGTTAGTGGGGGGCTACTGTGGATCTGTGAAGCATTGAGCAAGCTAGAGATTGGCTAATCATAGCCCTTGGCCATACACAGTATGTGCCATTGTCTGCAAAATTTCCACATTAAATSAGTTGCTATTCAGATTGTGCATTGAAAGATGTGTTTAAGTATAGAGGTCTGCCTGGCACTTTTTTTTTTTCATCCTGCCAGCGGACTCCCACCTGTTACTGCAAGAACTGGTCCTCAACCCAACCGCAGTCCTGCAATGTTATTTTAGGTCTATGTAATTTTCACGTGGCCCATTATATTAAGCTATCGATATTACTGGGTTTATCGGCCAATATGCTAGGTGTAGTTTGGAGAGACTTTCTCTTGAGCTATTTTTATAGCCTACATTCGGAGTGGGACGATTTTCAGATTGAGGCAAATGTGGTTAATCAGTATTTATTCCTAGGCAATGTTGTAAACTAGAGCCTTAAATCATATTTAGGAAGTACAGTTCCTTAGAAAGATACACCACAATGAATTTAACCTTTATTTAATTAGGCAAGTCAGTTAAGAACAAATTCTTATTTACAATGATGGCCTACCCCGGCCAAACCTTCCCCTAACCTGGACGACGCTGTGCAAATTGTGCACCGCCCTGTGGGACTCCGGATCACGGCCGGGTGTGATACGGATCAGGATCAGGGTCTGTAGTGACGCCTCAAGCACTGCGATGCAGTGCCTTAGACCGCTGCGCCACTCGGGACACTTGCTCGTCGAACATCTCATTCCAAAATCATGGGCAGTAATATGGAGTTGGTCCCCCCTTTGCTGCTATAACAGCTTCCACTCTTCTGGGAAGGCTTTCCACTAGATCTTGGAACATTGCTGCGGGGACTTGCTTCTTTTCAGCAACAAGAGCATTAGTGAGGTCGGGTGCTGATGTTGGACAATTAAGCTCGCAGTTGGTGTTCCAATTCATACCAAAAGTGTTCATTGGGGTTGAGGTCAGGGCTCTGCAGACCAGTCAAATTCTGCCACACTGATCTCAACAAACCATTTCTGGACCTCACTTTGTACATGGGGAATTGTCATGCTGAAACAGGAATTGTCCTTCCCAAAACTGTTGCCACAAAGTTGGAAGCACAGAATCCTCTAGAATGTCGTTGAATGCTGTAGCAATAAGATTTCCTTTCACTGGAAATAAGGGGCTTAGTCCGAGCCATGAAAAATAGACCCAGACCATTATTCCTCTTCCACCAAACTTTACAGTTGGCACTATGCGTTCGGGCAGGCAGCATTTTTACTATTTCTACATTGTAGAATAATAGTGAAGACATCAAAACTATGAAATAACACATATGGAATCATATAGTAACCCAAAAAGTTAACAAATAAAAATATATTTTAGKTTCTTCAAAGTAGCCACCCTTTGCCTTGATGACAGCTTTGCACACTCATGGCATTCTCTCAACCGGCTTCATGAGGTAGTCACCTGGAATGAATTTCAATTAACAGGTGTGCCTTGTTAATTTGTGGAATTTCTTTCCTTAATGTGTTTGAGCCAATCAGTTGTGTTGTGACAAGGTAGGGGTGGTATACAGAAGATAGCCCTATTTGGTAGAAAAACCAAGTCCCTAGTAATATGGCAAGAACAGCTCAAATAAGCAAGGAGAAACGACAGTCCATTACTTTAAGACATGAAGGTCAGTCAATCTGGAAAGTTTCAAGTGCAGTTGCAAAAACCATCAAGCGCTATGATGAAACTGGCTCTCATGAGGACCGCCACAGGAAAGGAAGACCCAGAGTTACCTCTGCTGCAGAGGAGAAGTTCATTAGAGTTACCAGTCTTAAAAATGGCAGCCCAAATAAATGCTTCAGAGTTCAAGTAACAGACAAATCTCAAAATCAACTGTTCAGAGGAGACAGCCTGAATCAGGCCTTCATGGTCAAAATGCTGCAAAGAAACAACCACTAAAGGACACCAATAAGAAGAAGAGACTTGATTGGACCAAGAAACGAGCAATGGACATTAGACTGGTGGAAATCCGTCCTTTGGTCTGATGAGTCCAAATTTGAGATTTTTGGCTTTGTGAGACGCGGTGTCGGTGAATGGATGATCTCCACATGTGTGGTTCCCCGTGAAACATGGAGGAGGAGGTGTGAGGGTGCTTTGCTGGTGTCAGCTATTTTTTATTTATTTTTATTCGAGGCACACTTAACCAGCATGACTACCACAGCATTCTGCAGCGATATGCCATCCCATCTGGTTTGGGCTTAGTCCCACTTATTTGTTTTTCAACAGGACAATGACCCAACACACATCCAGGCTGTGTAAGGGCTGTTTGACCAAGAAGGAGAGTGATGGAGTGCTGCATCAGATGACCTGGCCTCCACAATCCCCCGATCTCAACCCAATTGAGATGGTTTGGCATGAGTCGGACCGCAGAGTGAAGGAAAAGCAGTCAAGTGCTCAGCATATGTGGAAACTCCTTCAAGATTGTTGGAAAAGCATTCCAAATGACTCCCTCATGAAGCTGGTTGAGATCATGCCAAGTGTGCAAGCTGTCATCAAGGCAAAGGGTGGCTACTTTGAAGAATCTACAATATATTTTGATTTGTTTTAACACACATTTGTTACTACAGGATTCCGTATATATTATTTCATAGTGTTGATGTCTTCACTATTATTCAACAATGTAGGWAATAGTAAAAATTAAGAAGGAGTTGGTGTCTGAACTTTTGACTGGTACTGTATACTGGGCGCATTTGATCTCACATGCCCATCTAGAAGAGCAGAGGTCGGCTACTGAAGTTGAAGTAGCGAATTCTAAGTTTGTGAATAATGTGACGTGCTTTTAATACAATGGGTAGGCCTAGGCTAACCCATACAAAGCGGAAAGACCACCATTTCTAACTCCGCAGGACAACAAAAATATTTTCATCCCAAAGAAKTCTGTCTGACCGCCCACTCCCACCCGCAGCATGAAAAATGCTGACCGCGCCACAACGATCTGTCGGGATCCTCAGGTCCTGCGGGCATCCCATGGGAATGCAGTCCTCTATTTAAATGTCATCTGTACACTGGTTGAACTGAAATGCATAATGCCATGRTCAGTTTCTGATAGTCTTTCTTCCCTACCTACAGTGGATGTAGAGGTGGAGGACTACTACTCTGCCTTCCTGGAGATGGTGCGGAACCTCCTGGATGGTAACATGGAGCCCACCCAGTACGAGGACTCCCTCAGGGAGATGTTCACCATCCACGCCTACACTGCCTTCACCATGGACAAGCTCATCCAGAGCATTGTCAGGCAGGTCAGTAGCCCCTCATTACTGCTTTTCTTTTACACTAGGTTTGGGCTAGTTCCTAGTAGCATAGCTAGCTTTTTGATCCTCCAGGTTGATTCTAAACCTGTTTTCAGTTTTTGTTTAAGCATTTTTTATAGGTTGGTTCTGTTGGTCTAGACCTTGTGCACTTTTCTCCACTCAGCTCTTCTTCTTTTCTGTGTCTGCAGCTCCAGCACATAGTGAGTGACGAGATCTGCGTGCAGGTGACAGAACTGTACTTAGCAGAGGGCACCAACGGGGCCACCGGAGGTCCCCTTCCCACCCAGACATCCAGAGCTTCCACAGAGGGATGCTACCAGCGCAAGGCGGAACAGATCATGTCCGATGAGAATTGCTTCAAGGTAGATCGACCACTGTCAGGAAATATTTTTTTGTCCTGTGATGTCTGTTTCTGACTATCGCACACATGTATAAATAAAAACTCTAACGTTATCTTTCTCTCTCTCCCCTCCTGCCTTTCTTCCCTCGCTCTCGCCACAGCTTATGTTTCTAAAGAACAGAGGCCATGTTCAACTGACAGTGGAGCTTCTGGACACCGAGGAGGAGAACTCCGATGAACCCATGGAGGCAGAGGTAATAGACAGCACAGTACAAATATATGCTTTTATTTTCTCCCCTGTGAACCCAGGCATCTCTCAGCTTTCCGCCACTTAATTAGCGCACCTGTATTTTTTGTTCTAGTGTATTTGACCAGTGGCGAAGATTGTTGTCAATCTGTGAACACATCTAGTTGAAAGTTGTTTTTAGTGTTGTGGTAAACGGTAGATGTGTTTTGTCACTGCTAACCTTTTAATTTGGCAGCTGGTCTGTGTATTGAGTGGAGTTGTTTTGTATTTTCTAGCGCTGGTCAGATTACGTGGGTCGCTACCTGAATTCTGACTCTACCTCTCCAGAGTTGCGGGAACACCTTGCTCAGAAACCTGTCTTCCTTCCCAGGTTAGTGTCACTATTTGAATATGCATTCTTTATTCTCTTTATTCTCCCTTTTCAAGGGAGAAGTGGTGCAAAATGCCTCAAAAGAGAGTTAGCTTTGACTAGCCTAACCTGGAACCTTTTCTAATCAGGAACCTCCGTCGGATACGTAAGTACCAAAGGGGTAGGGAGCAGCTAGAGAAGGAGGCCAGCGAGGGAGAGAAAAAGTCCATGGAGAATGCTGAGAACCTTAAAATGGAATGTATGTTCAAGCTCAACTCCTACAAGATGGTGTATGTCTTCAAGTCTGAGGACTACATGTACCGACGCACTGCCTTGCTGCGAGCTCACCAGGTATTCACCTCCTCCCATTTACTCATATTCCTCTCCCACTACCGTCTTCGTGTAGTGGAGCTGTACATATTACCCTTTGTGGCCTCATCCTTTTAATGGGCACAATCCTATTTGTGACTTGTTATTCTAGTCGGTTAAATTAGTAACCATCCTCTAAATCAGTGGTTCCCAAACTTTCACTCAGGCTCCCCTTCAAGCATTGGGGAACATTCCGCGCCCCCTCCTACACGTGCCACGTCTATTTCTGACTGTTCACAACCCTCTTGTTGGTGGAGAGAACGTTTCTCAGCTTTAAAGCTTATTTCCAGCAATTCTACACATTTTGTCACGTTGCAGAGAAAAATTGTAAGTTCTACATCTCGTTTTGGAAAAATTTATAAAATTGCATATCTAATGTGTTTTCATGTTTGAGTGACTCAAACATTACAACAAAATGTATTGCAAAAAAACATTCGCTGACATGGATTAGTTGATCTGGACATTTCTGAGAGGTTATAAATAGCTCTCTTATGCCCCGTTCACATGCAAGTCGGAACTAGGACACTCAAGCTTTTCAGACTTGCTGATTCATTGAACGCGGCACGTATAACTACAACCAGTTAGCAAGTTGGAAATGTCAGCGTTGCCTAGTTCCGACTAGTTTGTGAACGTGACGTATGCTATGCAATGACTGACATGACAAGGAAAACTGATGCACTACCCATTTTCGAAATTGCACCTTGTGCATTCTACTATTACAACTTTCAAGAGTACGTTGAAAGCCGGACTGAGTTCCTTTTTGGGGTGGGACCCAAGTGCCCCCTCCGCCGATCCCTCGCGTGCCTCAGTTTGGGAACCGCTGCTCTAAAGGACCACCAATTGTGTGAGCGATACCGTAGAAACCTATACAGTGATCCCTCGCCACTTCGCGGTTCACTTATCGCGGATTCGCTATTTCGCGGATTTTCATAATGCATTTTTTTWTTTTTTTTGGTGCATTGTGCTCGGCATTCTGATTCGCTAAAAACTCACTCCCGCTTCTTGTATCAAAACATGCTACGAATTGTGCTATCATTTTGTCGTCTCGTGCAGTTATGTGTACGTACATAAAACAGCTTGGCAAATTTACATTAAGTTGGCCAAATTATCTTGTAATTTCGAACATCTCCTAAACCCATAATGTCGACGAAACGGCCTACACGTGAGTCACTGTATTTGTATACATGTAATAGTTGCTAATTGTAAAAAAAAAAAAAGTTTTCTATTTCGCGGATTTCACTTATCGCGGGTCATTTTCGGAACGTAACCCCCGCGATAAACGAGGGATTACTGTATTTGCTGTGTTGAGAGTTCTGTTTTTTTAACACAGTATCATGACCACGGTGTCCCTCTCTCCTTTCTACCTGCAGTCACACGAGAGAGTGAGCACTCGGTTGCACAAGCGCTTCCAGGCCTGGGTCGACTTCTGGGTGAAGGAGCATGTCACTCGCGATATGGCCGCTGAGACCAACAAGTGGCTGATGGGAGAGGGGCGTGACGGCCTGGTGCCGTGCACCACCACCCGCGAGCTGGAGATCCTCCACTTCATGAACATCAACAAGTACCGTGTCAAATACGGCTCACCCTTCAAAGCACCATAACCCACCAGGAATGGAAGGGGAGTTTGGGATTATATACTAGGATGGGTCAGGAATGGGTGAGGAGGAGAGGGCATATCAACAACTTTCTAAGGCTGATATGGGAGCACAACACAAAACTAGGTTTTACCGGGGGCGACTGGATCACTGTTTTTAACCAGCGTTTTTAGCTGTGCACACTTTTGCAGGGCCTTCGGTGCCAAAACGTAGGGAGTTGTTCTGTTGGTTGAAATCTAGCCACAGTCACTGATCTGAGCTCTTACCAGCAGACCAAACCACATCGCAAATCATGGTCTTCGGGGCTTTAATAAAAGGCTTTTGGGACTTGCCCTGTGTGCTCCCTAGAGGTGCCTGCTAGCTAACAGCCTCACTTGCGCTCAGTCAGTAGACTGGGGTTTGGTTGTTTGTTATTGACAGACATAGTAATATATGAAGCCATCAGAATAAGGATTCTGTTGTCAAAGATTACTTGTGACGGTGTAACTGCGGTATCCGTGGGAAATAGTTTTGGGGGATAAGTGCACTTAACTAGGAATTGGATGGGGTTGAGTTTGTTGCCACTGTTTCAAGGGTGCATGGAGCTCAAAGCGGACTGTAGTTGAAACGATCTGGCACAGCCACGTCCCTGTGTTGGGGACAAATCACAATAACCACATCACTTCAAAACGAGAACAAGCTGTTTCTTATTGGTCACCTTTCCTTTTCAAACTAAAGGGTGCATTAAGAGAACGAGGCCTGAGTCACAAGCAGCGTTGTGGGGGAAGTGAGAAGTGAAAAGCACTGTTGTGTTTAATGTAAAAAGACAAGTAGATTAGCCACACAACTCTGCTGTGTCTGACTGTAAAATTGTATAGCTTGTGAATGTCAGATTATGAAATGTATTGTGTATATATTTATAAGTATATAAACACAACTAATCCTGGCCGCCCTGATATTCAACCTTTTGAAGTTGCTGGCATCGCCCTACTACGCCAATACACCAGCTTGTACACATAAACCGAGATCATTATGGATGGACTATCCACACACTGTAAATAAAACTGTACATAGTGTCAGACCTTTTTTATGACTAAGAACTGCGTTGTTGTGCTAGTAATACTTTCTAAGCTTACTGTGGACTTTAGTGAGAGATGGCTGAAGTTAGTACGTATATGAAAAATAAAAATGCAAGACAGTTTTTACCAAAGGGAGTTGATTATGATAGTAGTTTTTTGTTTTTCCTTACTGTGTTTTTTTGTTCTTTGTAGTAAGAAATGTTCATTTGAAAAGTAGAAATGTATCCAGGTCTTTGTTTTTGAAATGGAAGTTTTATAAAATCTTAAATTTTTTTGAAGTTTGATTTTGGTTTTCATTTCAGTCGATATCACTGCCTATGTGGATATGCTGAACATACTCTGAATGGAGTGGCGCTGGGCTATTAGCGGAGGGCCTGTATCCATAAAGCATCTCAGAAAAGGTCCTAGGAATCCTGTTTTAAAACCTGTTTTAAGCCAATCTCTATCAAATAATTTCTGGATAATAATTAAGTACCTTATTGTGATTGTTTTCAATTATAATGGTCAAAAATAATAAAATAGCTTCTTAGCAAAGACTTGCTAGGACTGTCTGGGAGTGGTCTGAGTGGGGAGGAAAAAACTGAACTAGCTGTTATTGGTAGAGAGGTTTGCAACTCATTATTGGTCAATTAACTAATTTACCGCATGGTGATGTCACAATGGAAAGGCTTAAGCTCCAACCCCCCAAAACAGGATGACATTTCAGGAAGTCTTTTCAAACAGCTCTTACATGAAAAGGGCATTCTCATTTTCACGATTTCAAAGTATTATTCCAACCACATGGTGTGGAAATGTATATAAAACACAGGAAAATCACATGTTTTACTGCACTGGGCATTTTAATCTTCTCTAAAGTTGTTTGGAATGTGATACTAGGTGTACACTGAGTGTACAAAACATTTAACTGCTCTTTCCATGACAGACAGACCAGGTGAAAGCTACGATCCCTTATTGATGTCACTTGTTAAATCCACTTCAATCAGTGTAGATGAAGGGGAGGAGACAGGATTAAGGATTTTTAAGCTTTATGTAAAACACTTTTCAACTTACTCAAAATGATTTTGTCAGGATTGTCAGGATCAAGTCTTACAATGCATCCACCACAGTGCGTTTTTCCTGTTGACTTTAGTGTTTCCAAAGTACCAATAGTTTGAGAACCTAAGGAACCTCTTACAAATTCATAAATATCCCAAGTTTTGGTGCAAAAGTCTTGAATGGTGAAACCAGCAGGTATCATAGACTGCTGTCTTTGTACCTTGAGTACCAATGTACGTATTCTTCTGTTTGTAGCTGTCCGGGAAGCTGGCATTTGTGTGTGTGTATGTATGTATATATATATATATATATATATATAAATCTCAGCAAAAAAAGAAACTTCACTTTTGTCTTTCAAAGATAATTAATAAAAATCCAAATAACTTCTTAGTACACTGAAGAGGCCTTTCTACTTACTGACTCAAAAGAAAGATGCACAGGGGTCCCTGCTCATCTGCGTAAACGTGCCTTAGGCATGCTGCAAGGAGGCATGAAGACTGCAGATGGGGCCAGGGCAATAAATTGCAATGTCCGTACTGTGAGACGCGTAAAACAGCGCTACAGGGAGACAGGACGGACAGCTGATCGTCCTTGCAGTGGCAGATCACATGTAACAACACCTGCACAGGATCGGTACATGCGAACATCACACCTGCGGGACAGGTACAGGATGGCAACAACTGCCCGAGTTACTCCAGGAACGCACAATCCCTCCATTTAGTGCTGAATGTTCGCAATAGGCTGAGAGAGGCTGGACTGAGCGCTTGTAGGCCTGTTGTAAAGGCAGGTCCTCACCAGACGTCGCATATGGGCACAAACCCACCGTTGCTGGACCAGACAGGTCTGGCAAAAAGTGCTCTTCCCTGAAGAGTCGCGATTTTGTCTCACCAGGGGTTATGGTCGGATTCGTGTTTATCGTCGAAGGAATGAGCGTTACACCGATGCTTGTACTCTGGAACGGGATCGAGGTGGAGGGTCTGGGGCGGTGTGTCACAGCATCATAGGACTGAGCTTGTTATCATTGCAGGCAATCTCAACACTGTGCGTTAAAGGGAAGACATCCTCCTCCCTCATGTGGTACTCTTCCTGCAGGCTCATCATGACATGACCCTCCAGCATGACAATGCCACCAGCCATACTGCTCGTTCTGTGCGTGATTTCCTGCAAGACAGGAATGTCATTGTTCTGCCATGGCCAGCAAAGAGCGCAGATCTCAATCCCATTGAGCATGTCTAGGACCTGTTGGATCGGAGGGTGAGGGCTAGGGCTGTTCCCCCCCCAGAAATGTCCGGGAACTTGCAGATGCCTTGGTGGAAGAGTGGGGTAACATCTCACAGCAGGTACTGGCAAATCTGGTGCAGTCCATGAGGAGATGCACTGCAGTATGTAATGCAGCTGGTGGCCTCACCAAATACTGACTGTTACTTTTTGATTTTGACCCCCCCTTTGTTCAGGGATACATTATTCCAGTTCTGTTAGTCACATGTCTGTGGAACTTTGTCTGTTTGTCGAATCTTGTTATGTTCATACAAATATTTATACATGTTAAGTTTGAAAATAAACTCAGTTAAAAGTGAAAGGACGTTTCTTTTTTTTGCTGAGTTTATATAAAAATAAATTGACTGCACTGGGCCTTTAAGACACTGCTCAGACAAACTGAGCCAGGAGTAAAATCAATTCATAGAAGTTTCTCCGCTTGTAATCACGACCGTTTTGAGCTACCGCAAAGGAAAGATGGTGATGACGCTCAATGACGTTGCAAATAATGTCAGAAAAACAATCGTGACGAGGCATCGGCAGCTATGAACTCTAGCACGCTTCAGACAATCGCGGTAAATGTGACGATGGTAAAAATATATATACACTACTAGTCAAAGGTTTGGACACACCTACTCATTCAAGGGTTTTTCTTTATTTTTACTATTTTCTTCATTGTAGAATAATAGTGAAGACATCAAAACTATGAAATAACACATATGGAATCCTATAGTAACCCAAAAAGTTTTTAACAAATCAAAATATATTTTAGATTCTTCAAAGTAGCCACCCTTTGCCTTGATGACAGCTTTGCACACTTGGCATTCTCTCAACTAGCTTCATGAGGTATTCACATGGAATGTATTTCAATTAACAGGTGTGCCTTAATTTGTGGAATTCCTTTCCTTCTTTATGCGTTTGAGCCAATCAGTTGTGTTGTGACAAGGTAGGGGTGGTATACAAAAGATAGCCCTATCTGCTAAAAGACCACGTCCATATTGTGGTAAGAACCACTCAAATAAGCAAAGAGAAATGACAGTCAATCTGGAACATTTCAGGAACTAACATCAAGCTCTATGATGAAACTGGCTCTCCTGAGGACCGCCACAGGAAAGGAAGAATTCGCAGACGAGTAAGTAAACCACCACTACCCTCTGTATTATTGGCCAACGTGCAATCATTGGAAAACAAGCTAGAGGTAGACGATACTACCAATGGGACATTTAAAACTGTAATAGTTTGTTTCACCGAGACTAAACTGAACGACGACCCTGATAATATAGAGCTGGCTGGCTTCTCCGTGTTTCGGCAGGACGGGGTGGGGATTGGGGGGGGGGGTCTATTTGTCAACTTCTGGTGCGCAATGTCTAATACTGAAGAAGAATTGAGGTATTTCTCACTTGAGGTAGAATATCTCATGATAAGAGTTCTCATTTATATTTTTCGTAGCCATCTATTTACCACCACAAACCGATGCTGGCACGAAGACCGCACTCGAMGAGCTGTATAAGGCCATAAGCAAACAAGAAAATTCTCAGAAGCGATGCTCCTAGTGGCCGGGGACTTGAATACAGGCAAACTTAAATCCGTTTTAACTAATTTCTACCATCATGTCACATGTGCAACCGGAGGGGGGGAAAAACTCTAGACCACCTTTAGTGTGAATAGTGATTAGTGTAGTGTCAACAACGCAGCCACTGCCAGCTAGCCTACAAAGTCAACAACGCAGCCACTGCCAGCTAGCCTACTTCAGCAGTACTGTATCATCTTAATCATTATAGTCAATAAGATTCTTGCTACGTAAGCTTAACTTTCTGAACATTCGAGACGCGTAGTCCACTTGTCATTCCAATCTCCTTTGCATTAGCGTAGTCTCTTCTGTAGCCTGTCAACTATGTGTCTGTCTATCCCTGTTCTCTCCTCTCTGCACAGACCATACAAACGCTCCACACCGCGTGGCCGCGGCCACCCTAATCTGGTGGTCCCAGCGCGCACGACCCACGTGGAGTTCCAGGTCTCCGGTAGCCTCTGGAACTGCCGATCTGCGGCCAACAAGGCAGAGTTCATCTCAGCCTATGCCTCCCTCCAGTCCCTCGACTTCTTGGCACTGACGGAAACATGGATCACCACAAGATAACACTGCTACTCCATCTGCTCTCTCTTCGTCCGCCACGTGTCTCTGCACACCCCGAGAGCTTCTGGTCAGCGGGTGGTGGCACCGGATCCTCATCTCTCCCAAGTGGTCATTCTCTCTTTTCCTCCCTTACCCATCTGTCTATCGCCTCCTTTGAATTCCATCTGTCACAGTTACCAGCCCTTTCAAGCTTAACATCCTTATCATTATCGCCCTCCAGGTTCCCTCGGAGAGTTCATCAATGAGCTTGATGCCTTGATAAGCTCCTTTCCTGAGGACGGCTCACCTCTCACAGTTTCTGGGCGACTCCCCACGTCTACCTTTGACTCATTCCTCTCTGCTCCTTCTTTCCACTCCTCTCCTCTTTTGACCTCACCCTCTCACCTTCCCCCCTACTCACAAGGCAGCAATACGCTCGACCTCATCTTTACTAGATGCTGTTTTCCACTAACCTCATTGCAACTCCCCTCCAAGTCTCCGCCACTACCTTGTATCCTTTTCCCTCTCCCTCTCATCCAACACTTCCCACACTGCCCCTACTCGGATGGTATCGCGCCGCCAACCTTCGCTCTCTCTCCCCGCTACCCTCTCCTCTTCCATCCTATCATCTCTTCCCTCTGCTCAAACCTTCTCCAACCTATCTCCTGATTCTGCCTCCTCAACCCTCCTCTCCTCCTTTCTGCATCCTTTGACTCTCTATGTCCCCTATCCTCCAGGCCGGCTCGGTCCTCCCCTCCCGCTCCGTGGCTCGACGACTCATTGCGAGCTCACAGAACAGGGCTCGGGCAGCCGAGCGGAAATGGAGGAAAACTCGCCTCCCTGCGGACCTGGCATCCTTTCACTCCCTCCTCTACATTTTCCTCTTCTGTCTCTGCTGCTAAAGCCACTTTCTACCACTCTAAATTCCCAAGCATCTGCCTCTAACCCTAGGAAGCTCTTTGCCACCTTCTCCTCCCTCCTGAATCCTCCTCCCCTCCCCCCTCCTCCCTCTCTGCAGATGACTTCGTCAACCATTTTGAAAAGAAGGTCGACGACATCCGATCCTCGTTTGCTAAGTCAACGACACGCTGGTTCTGCTCACACTGCCCTACCCTGTGCTCTGACCTCTTTCTCCCCTCTCTCTCCAGATGAAATCTCGCGTCTTGTGACGGCCGGCCGCCCAACAACCTGCCCGCTTGACCCTATCCCTCCTCTCTTCTCCAGACCATTTCCGGAGACCTTCTCCCTTACCTCACCTCGCTCATCAACTCATCCCTGACCGCTGGCTACGTCCCTTCCGTCTTCAAGAGAGCGAGAGTACACCCCTTCTGAAAAACCTACACTCGATCCCTCCGATGTCAACAACTACAGACCAGTATCCCTTCTTTTCTTTCTCTCCAAAACTCTTGAACGTGCCGTCCTTGGCCAGCTCTCCCGCTATCTCTCTCAGAATGACCTTCTTGATCCAAATGTCAGGTTTCAAGACTAGTCATTCAACTGAGACTGCTCTTCTCTGTAATCACGGAGGCGCTCCGCACTGCTAAAGCTAACTCTCTCTCCTCTGCTCTCATCCTTCTAGACCTATCGGCTGCCTTCGAATACTGTGAACCATCAGATCCTCCTCTCCACCTCTCCGAGTTGGCATCTCCGGCGCGGCCACACTTGGATTGCGTCCTACCTGACAGGTCGCTCCTACAGGTGGCGTGCGAGAATTGTCTCCTCACCACGTGCTCTCACCACTGGTGTCCCCCAGGGCTCTGTTCTAGGCCCTCTCCTATTCTCGCTATAACACCAAGTCACTTGGCTCTGTCAATAACCTCACATGGTCTCTCCTATCATGTGCTATGCAGACGCACACAACTAATCTTCTCCTTTCCCCCTTCTGATGACCAGGTGGCGAATCGCATCTCTGCATGTCTGGCAGACATATCAGTGTGGATGACGGGATCACCACCTCAAGCTGAACCTCGGCAAGCGGACTGCTCTTCCTCCCGGGGAAGGACTGCCCGTTCCATGATCTCGCCATCACGGTTGACAACTCCATTGTGTCCTCCTCCCAGAGCGCTAAGAACCTTGGCGTGATCCTGGACAACACCTGTCGTTCTCAACTAACATCAAGGCGGTGGCCCGTTCCTGTAGGTTCATGCTCTACAACATCCGCAGAGTAACGACCTGCCTCACACAGGAAGCGGCGCAGGTCCTAATCCAGGCACTTGTCATCTCCCGTCTGGATTACTGCAACTCGCTGTTGGCTGGGCTCCCTGCCTGTGCCATTAAACCCCTACAACTCATCCAGAACGCCGCAGCCCGTCTGGTGTTCAACCTTCCCAAGTTCTCTCACGTCACCCCGCTCCTCCGCTCTCTCCACTGGCTTCCAGTTGAAGCTCGCAATCCGCTACAAGACATGGTGCTTGCCTACGGAGCTGTGAGGGGAACGGCACCTCAGTACCTCCAGGCTCTGATCAGGCCCTACCCCAAACAAGGGCACTGGTTCATCCACCTCTGGCCTGCTCGCCTCCCTACCACTGAGGAAGTACAGTTCCCGCTCAGCCAGTCAAAACTGTTCGCTGCTCTGGCCCCCAATGGTGGAACAAACTCCCTCACGACGCCAGGACAGCGGAGTCAATCACCACCTTCGGAGACACCTGAAAACCCACCTCTTAAGGAATACTAGGATAGGATAAAGTAATCCTTCTCAACCCCCGCCCCCTTAAAGATTTGAGATGCACTATTGTGAAAGTGGCTGTTCCACTGGATGTCATAAGGTGAATGCACCAATTTGTAAGTCGCTCTGGATAAGAGCGTCTGCTAAATGACTTAAATGTAAATGTAAATGTACTCCACACACAGAGATGCATACAACGCTCTTCCTCGCCCTCCATTTGGCAAATATGACCATAATTCTATCCTCCTGATTCCTGCTTACATTCAAAAACTAAATCATGAATTACCAGTGTCTCGCTCAATACGGAAGTGGTCAGATGACACGGATGCTACGCTGCAGGACTGTTTCGCTACCACAGACTGGAATATGTTCTGGGATTCGTCCAATGGCATTGAGGAGTATACTACCTCAGTCACCGGCTTTATCAATAAGTGCATTGATGACGTCGTCCCCACAGTGACCGTACGTACATTTCCCAACCAGAAGCCATGTATTACAAGCAATATCCGCATTGAGCTAAAGGCTAGAGCTGCCTCTTTCAAGGCGCGGGACACTGATCTGGACGCTTATTAGAAATCCTGCTATGCTCTCAGACGAACCATCAAACAGGCAATGCATCAATACAGGACTAAGATTGAATCCTACTACACCGGCTCTGACGCTCGTTGGATGTGGCAGGGCTTGAAAACTATTACAGACTACAAAGGGAAACCCAGCCGTGAGCTGCCTAGTGATGCAAGCCTACCAGACGAGCTAATTGCCTTTTATGTCCGCTTTGATGCAAGCAACACTGAAGCATGCATGAGAGCACCAGTTGTTCCAAATGACTGTATATGAGCAAGACCTTTTAAACAGGTCAAGGTTCACAAAGCCGTGGGGCCAGACTTATTACGAGGATGTGTACTCAAAGCATGTGCGGAACAACTATATCATTTTCACCTGACACGATCACTTTGCCTACTCTTAATTCTTGGCTAATATGTTGGCATGCGTACCGTTATATCAACACACTCGTCACTCCCGTTTAACTACTCTAAATCGCTTTGGCAAAGTTGTCAAGTCACTTGCTGATAATGTTGCATAAAATGATTGAAAGCGCTATCATTTTCATTAAACTAAATCAAAGTTAACAGGCCCTAGATGCCTTCAATTGCCCAATTTATAGGCATGCATGCCCAATTTAGGCATATTTTAAACAATGTGATATTGTGCTCCAAATAGATGACTTGAAATAACATGTAGGTTATTTAAATAATACTTTTTTTTAAACTGCTTATTTATTAGACTGTGTGGTTAGGTATATTATGTGAAATAGGGCTCATGAGAAATCATTTTCAAAAGTGCAAGATACTGTTGCATGTAGGTCTAGATTATTTATGCATTGATCATATAGGAATATCAAAACATTATTTCAACAACTCCACTGACTTGCTGCCCTTTTCTATTATCAAGACACCTACTGGTTAACTGGTTAGGACAGTTTGTGAAATATGTTCTACTCTGAGAYGCTTTGTGGATACACCCTCAGTTCATTCTTGCAGTCCCTAGGCAGCAAGAAGACTTGAACGAAGTCTAATTTCTTCGCAAGGTCTCTCATCCTGGATAGATTTCTGCTGTGTGTGTGTGTGTGTGTGTGTGTGTGTGTGTGTGTGTATGTATGTATACATATATAGATATACACACACACACACACACATATACACACACACACACAGTATCAGTCAAAAGTTTGGACACAAATGCTCTTTCAAGGGTTTTCCTTTATTTTTACAATTTTCTACATTGTTAAATAGTAGTGAAGACATAAAATATGAAATAACACATATAGAATCATGTAGTACCCCAAAAAGTGTTAAATAATTCTAAATATATTAGATTCTTTGAAGTAGCCACCCTTTGCCTTGATGACAGCTTTGCACACTCTTGGCATTCTCAACCAGCTTCATGAGGAATGCATTTCCAACAGTCTTGAAGGAGTTCCCACATATGCTGAGCACTTGTTGGGATTTAAGATTTAGATTTAAAATCTCTTTTTCAAGAGCGTCCTGGCCAAGATAGGCAGCACCAAGTCATTACAAAAATTACAGACAGACAACATGAAAAACTACAAGTAATCTAGTAAAAACCATTGAATTCACAAGAGTATAACAAAATCAAAAACAGCAAATTAAAAACATTGACAGGTCAGGGAATCAGCCTCAAAATCCTTCATCAGTGATTTAAAAACACCAATCGGGACAAGTTCTTCCACTTTAAAATGATTTTGTAAGGTGTTCCAAGACGATGGCGCAGAGTACATAAAAGACCTTTTACCAAATTCAGGTCGGACATTTGGAACAGTTAGCAGAATAAAGTCCAGCAAACAAAGAGAGTACCCACCACATTTCTGAACAATAAAAATGCCCAAATAAAAAGGTAGTAAACCCAAAATGGCTTTGTAAATAAAAGTATACCAGTGACTGAGCCTACGAGTGACTAGAGAAGGCCAGCCAACCCTGGTATACAAAGTGCAGTGGTGCGTAAGGGTTTTGCAGTTTAAAATAAATCTCAAAGTGCCATGGTAAAGAATGTCAATTGATCTCAAACACTGAGYGGAAGCATTCATATATAAAATATCCCCATAGTCTAGTAAAGGCATAAATGTAGYTGATACTAGCCTCCTTCTGGCTTCAAAAGAAAAACAGGCCTTATTCCTAAAATAAAATCCCAATTTCAGCTTCAATTTTTTTGTAAGTTGTTGAATATGCAATTTAAAAGAGAGGCCGTCATCAATTAGAATTCCAAGATATTTATATGAGGTTACAATTGGGTTGATTGGGTTGAGATCGGGTGATTGTGGAGTACAGGTCATCTGATGCAGCGCTCCATCACTCTCCTTGGTCAAATAGCCCTTACACAGCCAGGAGGTGTGTCCTGTTGAAAAACAAAATAGTCCCACTAAGCGCTAATCTATATGGGATGGTGTATCGCTGCAGAATGCTGTGATGACCATGCTGGTTAATATTTTCTTGAATTCTAAATAAAATCACGGTGGAAACCACACATGCTGAGATCATCCATTCACCTACTCTGCGTCACACAAAGACACAGCGGTTGGAACTAAAAATCTCACATTTGGACGACTCAGACCAAGGGGCAGATTTCCACTGGTCTAATGTCCATTGCTAGTGTTTCTTGGCCCAAACAAGTCTCTTCTTATTGGTGTCCTTTAGTAGTGGTGTCTTTGCAGCAATTTGACCATGAAGGCCAGATTCACACAGTCTCCTCTGAACAGTTGATGTTGAGATGTCTATTTCTTGAACTCTGTGAAGAATTTATTTTGGCAGCAATCTGAGGTGCAGTTAACTCTAATGAACATCCTCTGCAGCAGAGGTGACTCTGGGTCTTCCTTTCTGATGGCGGTCCTCATGAGAGCCAGTTTCACCATAGCGCTTGATGGTTTTTGCGACTTCACTTGCAGAAACTCAAAGTTCAAGGCACACTTAACCAGTATGGCTACTACAGTATTCTGCAGCAATACGCCATCACATCTGGTAAGGTCTATATATACCTGTTTTATTTGGCGCATGTGACAAATAACATTTGATCTGATTTTGCACTTAGTGGGACTATCATTTGTTTTTCAACAGGACAATGACCCAACGCACCTCCAGGCTGTGTAAGGGCTATTTTATCAAGAAGGAGAGTGATGGTGCAGCATCAGATAACCTGGCCTCCACAATCTCCCAACCTCAACCAAATTGGGAGAGTTTGGGATGAGTCGGACCGCAGAGTTAAGGACAAAAAGCTAACAAGTGCTCAGCATATGGCCATGTACTGTTATAATCTCCACCCGGCATAGCCAGAAGAGGACTTGCCACCCCTCAGAGCCTGGTTCCTCTCTAGGTTTCTTCCTAGGTTCCTGCCCTTCTAGGGAGTTTTTCCTAGCCATCGTGCTTCTACATCTGCATCGCTTGCTGTTTGGGGTTTTAGGCCGGGTTTCTGTATAGCACTTTGACATCGGCTGATGTAAAAAGAGCTTTATAAATAAATGTGATTGATTGATATGTGGAAACTCCTTCAAGACTGTTGGAAAAGCATTCCAGGTGAAGCTGGTTGAGAAAATGCCAAGAGTGTGCAAAGCTTTCATCAAGGCAAAGGGTGGCTATTTGAAGAATCTCAAATATAAAATTATATTTAGATTTCTTTAACACTTTTTTGGTTACTACATGATTCTATATGTGTTATTTCATAGTGTTGATGTCTTCACTATTATTCTACAATGTAGAAAATAGTAAAAATTAAGAAAAACCCTTGAATGAGTAGGTTTTCTAAAACTTTTGACCGTGTGTGTGTGTGTCTGTAAACCCATAAAACCCCCGAAAAAGTCACTTGAGCATGTATTTTCTGTGGATCATAGCCCCTTTATTTCAACATTACTTAAAATAATAATAAAAAATGACATTTGTAGCTGATATACCCTGTCTTGAGGGTTTGTTTAAAAAAATATATTTGCAGCCTGTACATCCTCCAATGGACACAAAAACAGTATGTACTACTAAACAAAATGCAGATAGTTGTGTGTGTGGGTTACAGAGATGTGGTTGTCATTCAAAAATCATGTTAAACACTATTATTGCACAAAGAGTGAGTCCATGCTACTTACGTGACTTGTAAAGAAAATGCCATAACAAAGGGGTTGAATACTTATTGCCTCAAGACATGTCAGCTTTACATTTTTTATTAATTTGTAAACATTTCAAAAATCATAATTCCACTTTGGGGTTATGTCTTATTGTGTGTAGGTCAGTGACAACAAATCTCAATTTAATAAATATTTTATACAGGCTGAAGCACAACAACATTTTAAAAAGGTCTAGGGTTGTGAATACTTTCTGAAAGGCACTGACTATGTATGCCATGGTTGCCTTAAAGGAATGATTATGTATCCATCTAGAAGAGGGCATATCTCTGAAGAGGGAAGTTGGAGGGAAAATCGGCAACACACCAGAAAAGTGTATGTAGTCGATCAGTTTACTTTTTTTTGTTCGACCATGAAGATAAAGCGCTAACACATTTTTGGCCCGTAAGCCTTTGACAGGGTGTGCTCATGTCATTGACTATCATTGTTCATCCATTTTCATGTTGAGGACATTGTACTGTTTAGCCACTGGGGGATGTTGTAGGATAGGACGTGTGTCTTGTACCAATTGCAAAGAAATGTACACGCATGCAATGTTCTTATTTTCCAGCAGATGGCGTTGTTTCACCATCTAACTTAAGTTATATACCAGTGTACATTATAATTGTTGATGCGCAGCATTGCCCATAGAAAATAATCAGAATATACCAGTAATGTAAAGTGGTCAACCAAAGTAGATTGTGGTGGTAGTTGGTCTCAGTCACCAACAAAAATGTTACTAAATATATACTGGGAATGTTTGTGAATGTAAGTATATCTGCACTATATCTGTGTATTCCAATGTGCATAGGCGCCTGAGCAATTGCATTAAAGGAGCAGCTGCAGCCCCACTTTCAAAATAGATGTGCTAACCTGTGTTTTACCTGAAAGGTGTCAACGTCCATTGGGTAATTTGTCATTTTCAATGATTAGTAATATTTTGAGCTAGTCTATATTAAAATGGATATGTGAATTTGATATATTATATAAAAATTAACAGATTGCATTTTGGACCACCTCCCCCTGTCGCCTCAAGATGAATGGTTTTGCCCAGTGGAAAGTTTTTCTTCCCTMCACGTTTGTATCGTTGTTGCATGTCCGATGATGGGCACAGGCATGACTGATTAGTCTTCGATGTATAGCAGCCTCTGGGAGAATCTCAATTGCCTGCGTCCTCTCTTCTCGCCTCCTTCTCAAAACCCATTGGTGGAGAAGGTCAGAGGGGCGGGACCTCTGGCCTTCTCATCCAATGGATTTTGAGAAGGAGAGTACGCAAGGAGGATGCAATTGAGATTCTCCCTCTGACTCTGAGTAGCCTTTCATCAGCCTACGTAAGGTTGCGCCTTTGCAGGAACCTGCATGTGCGGTAGCTAATATTACATGATTAAATCTGTAATAAAAAAAAGGATCCCCAAGCTGTTTACAGGCATTTAACACCATTCTACATTTTTGCCATCTAATTTCTCAACATCAATTGGTTAAATCACATTGTTAAAATGTTTTTATTCAGTTACAAAAGTAAGAGTCCTGGCTGAGCCCCATATGCGAGCACACCGTGACCACTTCGCGGTTACAATGTAGCCTAGCTGTGTCTGTGCGCCTATGCACAAATTGAAAAAACACGGTACCTCGATAAAACAGCTCTGCTTTGCTTGGTAAGTGCTTCTACACCTGCATTGCTTGCTGTTTGGGGTTTTAGGCTGGGTTTCTGTACAGCACTTTGATATATCAGCTAATGTAAGAAGGGCTATATAAATACATTTGATAATATCGCCCAAACAAGACATTTCTACCTTCGTTGCATCAAATATGTAGCCTATGCTTCTGAGACAAATTCTGTCTAAAACGACGTTAGAGGCGGTTTATGGTAGAGAAATTAACATTAAATTCTCAGGCGACAGCTCTAGTGGATATTGCTGCAGTTAGCATGCCAATTGCACGCTCCCTCAACTTGAGACATCTGTGGCGTTGTGTGACAACTGCACATTTTAGATGGGCCTATTGTCCCCAGCACAAGGTGCACCTGTGTAGTGATCATGCTGTTTAATCAGCTTCTAGGTATGCCACACCTGTCAAGTGGATTATCTTGGCAAAGGAGAAATGCTCACTAACGGGGATGTAAACACATTTGTGCAAAACATTTTTGGAAAAAAAGCTTTTTGTGCATATGTTTTTTATTTTACGTCATGAAACATAAGACCAACACTTTACATGTTGCGTTTATACTTTTTGTTCAGCTTAATTTATTGTGGTTAAACCTATGAAAATAGTTGTTCTGTTCATAAATATGGATTCCCTCTGTGACCCCCACTTTAAGACAAAAGTCAGGCGTCTTGCCAAGATTGATTTAGGACATTTGGCTCATTACGTAAACAGTTACCAAGCTTGGCGTGTACAAAAAGTGGTTGGACATATCCTTTTACATGAGCACCTGGTTGTGTCCGAAGACACCGAATAAGTTCCTTTCCTCATCCTGTCACTTTCCTGACCAATGATGGATGCAAATACTGGATCGGTTCCATTAAATTGCTCTCACAGACCAGTGGTCATGGAGATCAAATGAGACACAAAGAAAAAGCCACTCAAGGTTATTGGGACATGCCATATTGGTCACACACTTGTTTTCAGTGCAGCTGTGTACATAATCTGATGGGGTGGCTGGGGCTGAGGGGACTTCACTGGGACTGAGCTCAGTCTGGCTGGCCAGCGAGCCCTGGGTGGTGCACCATGACTGGCACAGATCCGATGAGGCCGGACAGGTGAGAGATAAACCCAGTCCCCCACCCCTATCTGTTCCCCCCTGACCCAGTTAGCACTTGTAGCGCCGGGGCCCTGACGAGGAGCCGGACTGACACATGCCCACAGAATCCCTCTTCTCCCACCGGCAGAGGTAATGAGTTCTGTTAAAAGGGAACGCAGGAGAGGGGGTTGTACTTTTCCCCAAAGTCCTTCTGCATGATTATGCCTCAGAGTGCATGCTTCCCAACTTCCAACAGTGTTTGAACGGCCCCTAATGGGGGCCCGGCGTATACAAAGTTTGACTCTCAGAGCAGGCTGCTGTTGGAACTACAGATTAGGTATTGTCTCTGAAACAAGAGGCTCCTCACTGTCAAAGCTACCAATTAACTCACTGATTGGCAAACATTGGCGAATGCTGTTTACTATTCCAGTATGTCATGGGACAGAGTCTTTTCTCTTCTGGAGCACGGGGGTGGATGTCCTCTCATTCATTCTCTGTCCAGTGCACTACGCAGCCAAGATGAAGTGCTCCAGGTACCTCAAAAAAAGTCACCGTGGAACAGCAAGTCCCATCTTCATTCATTCGTTTTGCTTTGTTGCAACAATGTTCTTCTTTTCACAACTGCAGTATGGGTATTCTCTGCACACTCTACCCGGGGGATACTCCAGATCTGAACTATAATGAGGGCTTTCCGTGCTGTGTTGAGGCCCCCCACCTCCCGGCTCCTCCACAGCAATGGGGTTAGTCAGGAGCAGTCTGGCAATTTTGCATAACCACTGCAGCCTTCTGTAGTACAGTCACTCTCAAGCACTCTACCAAAGTTTTCGCACACCAATTTTCAATGTATGTGTGCATTGTAAAAGCAAACAAATGCTTTTTATCCGTAACAAAACTGAATCAGTCACAGCGTAGATGGGGTGTAAAGGCTACAATTGAATGGAGGACTGCCTCATGTTAAATGTGCAATCAGAGGGAAAAAAACTCTGGACCACCTTTACTCCACACAGAGACGCATACAAAGCTCTCCCTCGCCCTCCATTTGGCAAATCTGATCATAATTCTATCCTCTTGATTCCTGTTTACAAGCAAAAAATTTAAGCAGGAAGCACCAGTGACTAGATCAATAAAAAAGTGGTCAGATGAAGCAGATGCTAAGCAACAGGACTATTTTGCTAGCACAGACTGGAACATGTTCTGGGATTCGTCCAATGAAATTGAGGAGTACACCACATCAGTCATTGGCTTCATTAATAAGAGCATCGATGACGCCGTCCCCACAGTGACCGTACGTACATACCCCAACCAGAAGCCATGGATTACAGGCAACGTCCGCACTGAGCTAAAGGCTAGAGCTGCCGCTTTCAAGGAGCGGGACTCTAACCCAGAAGCTTATAAGAAATCCCGCTACACCTTCAGACGAACCATCAAACAGGCAAAGCAGGACTAAGATCGAATCGTACTACACCGGCTCTGACGCTCATCGGATGTGGCAGGGCTTGCAAACCATTACAGACTACAAAGGGAAGCACAGCCGAGAGCTGCCCAGTGACACGAGCCTACCAGACGAGCTAACTGCTTCTATGCTCGCTTCGAGGCAAATAACACTGAAACATGCATGAGAGCACCAGCTGTTCCAGAATACTGTGTGATCACACTCTCCGCAGCCGATGTGAGCAAGACCTTTTAAACAGGTCAACATTCACAAGGCCGCAGGGCCAGACGGATTACCAGGACGTGTACTGCGAGAATGCGCTGACCAACTGGCAAGTGTCTTCACTGACATTTTCAACCTCTCCCTGTCCGAGTCTGTAATACCAACATGTTTTAAGCAGACCACCATAGTGCCTGTGCCCAAGAACACTAAGGTAACCTGCCTAAATGACTAGCGACCTGTAACACTTACGTCTGTAGCCATGAAGTGCTTTGAAAGGCTGGTCATGGCTCACATCAGCACCATTATTCCAGAAACCCTAGACCCATTCCAATTTGCATACTGCCCCAACAGATCCACAGATGATGCAATCTATATTGCACTCCACACTGCCCTTTCCCACCTGGACAAAAGGAACACCTATGTGAGAATGCTATTCATTGACTACAGCTCAGCGTTCAACACCATAGTTCCCTCAAAGCTCATCAATAAGATAAAGACCCTGGTACTAAACACCTCCCTCTGAGACTCAATCCTGGACTTCCTGACGGGCCTCCCCTAGGTTGTAAGGGTAGGTAACTACACATCCGCCCCGCTGATCCTCAACACAGGGGCCCCTCAGGGGTGCGTGCTCAGTCTTTGGGTCATTTTTGACCCGGCAGTTATAAAATCATTTACACACCACAAAAAACAGAAAGACAGACACACACACGCATACAATGAGAAATTAAGATTGTGTGCTACTGATTGAACTCAGCCAGCAGCTCCTGAAGAGGAAGATCACCATGGTTGGCACAGTTAAAAAGAACAAGCCTGAGCTCCCCCCTGCACTCCTCGCAACAACGGGGTAGGCCTTCTCATCAAAGTTTGCCTTCACCCCACCACCACTCTAGTTTCTTACCTCCCAAAGAGGAACAAGAATGTGGTCTTCCTGAGCACACTGCACAAAACGGCTGAGATCAGTCATCGTGAGGACAGGAAGCCAGCCATCATCCGGGACAACAACCACAACAAATGAGGCGTGGACAACCTGGACAAGGTGATTGGAATTTACAGATGCAGGAGGATGACTGCTTGCTGGCCCCTGGTCATCTTCCATAACATCATTGATGTGTCCTCATGGTACAAGATCAACCCTACCTGGATGCCTGATAAGCGGAACAAGAGGAGGGTGGTCCTGGAGCAGCTGGAAAAAGCACTTGTAACCCCACAACTTCAAAGAAGGGAGCGCCTCCCCCGCACAGCAGCCTCTGCAGCGCTTGTGAAAGCTGTTCAGGGGGCTGAATCTTGTCCTGATCCACCTGAGGCTGCAGCTGGAGCAGGCAAGAGGAGGCGATGCAAATTCTGCCCCCAAAAGAAGGCCTGTAAAACAAATACTATGTGCTGCACATGTGATAAATACAGTTGAAGTCGGAAGTTTACATCCACCTTAGCCAAATACATTTCAACTCAGTTTTTCTCAATTCCTGACATTTAATCCAAGTAAAATTTCCCTGTCGTAGGTCAGTTAGGATCACCACTTTATTTTAATTAAGAATGTGAAATGTCAGAGTAATAGTAGAGAGAATTTTTTATTTCAGCTTTTATTTCTTTCATCACATTCCCAGTGGGTCAGAAGTTTACATTCACTCTATATGTCGATATAGGACTCGTTTTACTGTGGATATAGATACTTTTGTACCTGTTTCCTCCATCATCTTCACAAAGTCCTTTGCTGTTGTTCTGGGATTGATTTGCACTTTTCGCACCAAAGTACGTTCATCTCTAGGATGATCCGTCTCCTTCCTGAGCGGTATGATGGCTGCGCGGTCCCATGGTGTTTATACTTGCATACTATTGTTTGTACAGATGAACGTGGCACCTTCAGGCATTTGGAAATTGTTCCCAAGGATGAACCAGACTTGTAGAGGTCTACAATTTTTTCTTAGCTGATTTCTTTAGATTTTCCCATGATGTTAAGCAAAGAGGCACTGAGTTTGAAGGTAGGCCTTGCAATACATCCACAAGTACACCTCCAATTGACTCAAATGATGTCAATTAGCCTATCAGAAGCTTCTAAAGCCATGACATCATTTTCTGGAATTTTCCAAGCTGTTAAAAGGCACAGTCAACTGTAAATTGTGATACAGTGAATTATAAGTGAAATAATCTGTAAACAATTGTTGGAAAAATGTATTGTGTCATGCACAAAGTAGATGTCCTAACCCACTTTCCAAAAACTATAGTTTGTTAACAAGAAATTTGTGTAGTGGTTGGAAAATGAGTTTTAATGACTCAAACTTAAGTGTATGTAAACTTCCGACTCCAACTGTACGTCTGCAAAGTCCATGCACACACACTTGCATACTGTCCTACATGTGCTAATTAGAGTAGATACATTTATGTTTTTGTTTTGAATCAATTATCTTATTTTATTCTTATTTATTGTTGTTTTTACACCTTGGGTTGGGGCAATGGTTCAAAAAATGGGAGAAGACTAGTATTTTGTAGTTGAATTCCTCATTGTACAGTATATGTTCAGTATATAAGAATATATCACTATGTTTCCCTTCAATAAATTGCATCAACTACTTTCTGCACATTTCTGCTACTTTCTTAGGCTATACAAGTGCTATATCTTGCTAAAAAATGTATGTTTACACCTATGCAGTACCTTTAGCAATAATAATAATGATAATAAACATCTACTTTAGTAAAGAAAACAATTATGACAGGTGTGTTGTAAAAACGAGTGGTGTCCACTGATTAAATGCAGTCTTTCTGCATTGTGAAGAGGGAAAACACAGGTATTCACAAAGTTTGTGATGAATGACAGGTTGTTTCTTCATTCAAAATAGATTTGGGGTTTAAAATTCAATTAAACTGCTTTATTTTAGAGGTTTAGTGAAGGCGGGTCATTTTTTACCCTTAGGACAAGGGGAGTATCCAGAATGTTAAGACTACACGGGTTAAGTTTGCCGATGACACAACAATGGTAGGCCTGATCACCGACAACGATGAGACAGCCTATAGGGAGGAGGTCAGAGACCTGGCCGTGTGGTGCCAGGACAACAACCTGTCCCTCAACGTGATCAAGACAAAGGAGATGATTGTGGAGTACAGGAAAAAGAGGACCGAGCAGGCCCCAAATTCTCAACGACGAGGCTGCAGTGGAGCAGGATGAGGGATTCAAGTTCCTTGGTGTCCACATCACCAACAAACTAACATGGTCCAAGCACACCAAGACAGTTGTGAAGAGGGCACGACAAAACCTATTCCCTCTCAGGAGACTGAAAAGATTTGGCATGGGTCCTCAGATCCTCAAAAGGTTCTACAGCTGCACCATCGAGAGCATCCTGACTGGTTGCATCCCTGCCTGGTGTATGGCAACTGCTTGGTCTCCAACCGCAAGGCACTACAGAGGGTAGTGCGAACAGTCCAGTACATCACTGGGGCCAAGCTTCCTGCCATCCAGGACCTCTATACCAGGCGGTGTCAGAGGAAGGCCCTAAAAATGGTTAAAGACTCCAGCCATCCTAGTCATAGACTGTTCTCTCTGCTACTGCACGGCAAGCAGTACCAGAGCGCCAAGTCTCGGTCCAAGAGGCTTCTAAACAGCATCTACCCCCAAGCCATAAGTCTCTTGAACACCTAATCAAATGGCTTCCCAGACTATTTGCATTGCCCCCCCCCCCCCCCACACCCTCTTTCACACCGCTGCTACTCTCTGTTTTCATCTATGCATAGTCACTTTAATAACTCTACCTACATGTACATATTACCTCAACTAACTGGTGCCCCCTCACATTGACTCTGTACCGGTACCCCCCTGTATATAGTCTCGCTATTGTTTTTTTACTGCTGCTCTTTAATTACTTGTTACTTTTATTGATTTGATTTGTTGTTGTAATTATAACCTATCCCTGTGCTAGTAGCAGTACTTGTAAGTTTTTTTGCTGCGTTGTGCACTACTGAATACAACCCATCTCTGACATGCCTCCAAAACCTTTATTGAAAACCTCCATTCATAGTCAGTTACTTCACATTGGAGGTTCAAATGAGGACATTCAGCATTCCATGTTTCATCCCTTTTAAACACATCTTATCCAGCAATTTTTTCTCACTTGGATACCAGTACGTGTTTGCGGCCTCATCCTCTTGTGAGCCTTCTGTCTTCAACTCTGTCGTCACAGCCATTAACGGGAACCAAGTGTGAACTTGCACACAGATTCCTAGAAAACATACTAAATCTTGAAAATGTCTTCACTTTCATCAAATGCAGTGTTTTGTTTGGAAATGTTCTACTACTGGATTCCAATTGTGTGGAATAAATCCTTGGACACTTGTGTTGCACTGCAAGTATCTGTCAGAGCTCTGAATATGTGTGAATGCCCTTTGAGAAAACCATTTATTTGGAGTTAAGCGTGACTAAATATATCACAGGATGAAAGTCATTGGGGACATCTGAGGCACAAAGCACTCTGGGTAATTTGATGTGACAGCACTCCCACACTTGGCTGAACTTGACCTTTTTCATCCTTTGTCAGTCTTACTATTTTAATGGTTCCATCTGCTTATGATAACATGAGAATCTTTTAAGCTTTTGACACCTTTCAAAACCAACAACGAAGAAGACCAAAGCATGTCTTTTCAGGCTAGGAAAGTAAAGCTGGTTTTAATTCACCCAGTTTAGCATCATGGCTCCTTTGCTTGGAGAAATGTATTTACCAATTAGTCCCTGTGCAAATACAGTATATAGTGCATTCGGAAAATGTTCGGACCCCTCCACATTTTAGTTATAGTTCAGCCTTATTCTAAAATGGATTTAAAAAAAGTTATCCTCGTCAATCTACACACAATACCCCATAATGACAAAGCCAAAACAGGTTTCGAGAAATGTTTGCAAATTTATAAAGAATACAAAACTGAAATCACATTCACAGAAGTATTCAGACCTTTTACTCAGTACTTTGTTGAAGCACCTTTGGCAGCGATTACAGCCTCAAGTTTTCTTGGGTATGACACTACAAGCTTGGCACACCTGTATTTGGGGTGGCCAAGCTTGCATTGTCTTGGCTTTGTGCTTAGGGTCGTTGTCCTGTTGGAAGGTGAACCTTCGCCCCAGTCTGAGGTCCTGAGTGCTCTGGAGCAGGTTTTCATCAATGATCTCTCTGTACTCCATTATTCTTTCCCTCAATCCTGACTAGTCTCCCAGTCCCTGCCACTGAAAAACATCTCCACAGCATGATGCTGCCACCGCCATGCTTCACCATAGGCATGGTGCCAGATTTCCTCCAGATGTGACACTTGCCATTCAGGCCAAAGTATTCAATCTTGTTTCTCATGGTCTGAGAGTCCTTTAGGTGCCTTTTTGCCAAACTCCAAGCGGGCTGTCATGTGCCTTTTACTGAGGAGTGGCTTCCGTCTGGCGAGGCCAACCCTAAAATCCTGATTTGGTGGAGTGCTGCAGAGATGGTTATCCTTCTGGAAGATTCTCCCATATCCACAGAGGAACTCTAGAGCTCTGTCAGTGACCATCTTGGTCACCTCCCTGACCAAAGTCCTTCTCCCCAGATTGCTCAGTTTGGCCGGGCAGCCAGCTCTAGGAAAAGTMTTGGTGGTTCCAAACTTCTTCCATTTAAAATTKATGGAGGCCACTGTGTTCTTGGGGACTTTCAATGCTGCAGACATTTTTTGTTGCCCKTCCCCAGATCTGTGCCTCGACACAATCCAGCTCTACGGACAACTCCTTCGACCTCATGACTGTGGGACCTTATATAGACGTGTGTGCCTTTCCAAATCATGTCCAATCAATTGAATTCACCACAGGTGGACTCCAATCAAATTGTAGAAACATCTTAAGTAACTAAGGTATTTTATACATTTACAAATATTTCCTGTTTTCGCTTTGTCATTATGGGGTATTGTGTGTAGATTGATGGGGGAAAAAACTATTTCATCAATTTTAGAATGAGGCTGTAACGTAACAAAATGTGGAAAAAATCAAGCGGTCTGAATACTTTCCGAATATGTACAGTACCAGTCAAAAGTTTGGACACACCTACGTATTCAAGGGTTTTCCTTTATTTTGACTATTTTCTACATTGTAGAATAATAGTGAAGACATCAAAACTATGAAATAACACATATGGAATCATGTAGTAACCAAAAAAGTGTTAAAATATATTTTATATTTGAGATTCTTCAAAGTAGCCACATTTTCTTTACCTTGATGACAGCTTTTCCAACAGTCTTGAAGGGGTTCCCACTTGTTGGCTGCTTTTCCTTCACTCTGCGGTCCGACTAATGCCAAACCATCTCAATTGGGTTGAGAGCGGTTGATTGTGGAGGCCAGGTCATCTGATGCAGCACTCCATCACTCTCCTTCTTGGTCAAATAGCCATTATACAGCCTGGAGCTATATTTTGGGTCATTGTCCTGTTGAAAAACAAATGCTGCTACTTTTCTTTGGTTACTACATGATTCCATATGTGTTACTTCATAGTTTTSATGTCTTCACTATTATTCTATAATTAAGAAAATCGTAAAAATATAGAAAAACCCTTGAATGAGTAGGTGTGTTCAAACTTTTGACTGGTACTGTATATGTGTGTGTATATGTGTGGCTCGCAGTCAGCGTTCCAATTCACCCCAAAGGTGTTCGATTGGGTTGAGCTCAGAGCTATCTGCAGTCCAGTCAAGTTCTTCAACTCCGATATCGACAAACCATTTCTGTATGGACCTCTCTTTGTGCATGTAGGCATTGTCATGCTGAAACAAGAAAGGGCCTTTCCCAAACTGTTGGCACAAAGTTGGAAGCACAGAATCGTCTAGAATGTATGCTGTAGAGTTAAGATTTCCCTTCACTGGAACAAGGGGACTAGCTCGACCCATGACAAACAGCCCCAGACCATTATTCCTCCTCCACCAAACTTTACAGTTGGCACTATGCATTTGGGCAGGTAGCGTTCTCTTGGCATCCGCCAAACCCAGATTTGTCCGTTGGATTGGTGAAGTGTGATTCATCACTCCAGAGAACGCGTTTCCACTGCTACAGAGTTCAATGGTGGCGAGCTTTACACCACTCCAGCCAATGCTTGGCATTGCACATCTTAGGCTTCTGGGTGGCTTCTTGGCCATGGAAACCCGTTTCATGAAGCTCCAGACGAACAGTTCTTGTGCTGACCTTGCTTCCAGAGGTAGTATGGAACTCGGTAGTGAGTGTTGCAACTGACAACAGTCGGTTTTTACGCGCTACACGCTTCAGCACTTGGCAGTCCCGTTCTGTGAGCTTGTGTGGCGTACAATTTAGCGGCTGAGCCGTTGTTGCTCCCAGACCTTTCCACTTCACAATAACAGCACTTAGTTGACCGGGGCAGCTCAAGCAGAGCAGAAATTTGACGAACTGACTTGTTGGAAAGGTGGCATTCTGTGACGGTGCCACATTGAAAGTCACTGAGCTCTTCAGTACGGGCCATTCTACTGCCAATGTTTGGTTATGGAGATTGCATGGCTGTGTGCTCGATTTTATACACCTGTCAGCAACGGGTATGGCTGAAATATCCAGATCTACTAATCTGAAGRGGTGTCCATATACTTTTGGCCATGTAGTGTTTTATTGGTCTAATCCTGATTTTGGACAGATTAACTAAGCATTACCACAAGTGCAACGTTTGCACCTTATTTTCAAGAGGTTGTAAAACAACAAAAATGTCAATATTAAATAAAGGTTCAGCGAACAATAAAAATGTACAGTGAAGTATTAATAAAGTTTTTTCTTTTATCCCCCTCTGAAAAAAGAAACCGGTGCAAACATTTAGTAGTTCGTTATTTTTCTATTATCTGTCATCTCTCAGCATCTGACGTCATTCTGATAATGTATACTCCAATTAGGTACTAATTGTCTCAGTTCACAAAACCAATGGGCCACTTTCAACAGGGCCCCCTCCCCTTCAAAACCCTGTGTAGGACTTAATTGGGTTGGGCGGTGGTAAGGAAGAGCTTTTTGGGAAGAGCTGTCCCTCTCTACTGTTGGTGACAGAGGGACAGACAGAAGCAAAACAACAATGACTTTATTCAGCTGTTTGGATGATCATTTGAGCTGCAGCTCGTCATGAAATTAACATCGCAGCGGCTTGTACCCCGGACCCGGCTTCTCCCCGACCCGGCTTCCCCGTGCATTGTGATTCACTCAGGGGGAAAGTCATTCTTTCAAGGGATACCAGGTCAAAAAGCAGGGGCGTTACATTGTCGTCATTATAATTGTTCCCATTATTCAACACAGCCTCTGTGTTGAATAATGGGAACCGCCGCCTTGCTGCTGTGTTACGGCTCTCAGAGCGGAGTGTTGAAAATCCCTGGCAGCCGGTAAAGACAGACAGATTTGCTTTTTGTTTTTGATGTGGTGCCATTTTCTTGCCATAGAAAGTGGACACGGCTTTCGTTGGTGCCAAGGCTTCTGCTGGTTAGGTCCATGGCAATATGTTTCCCATTGCAATGGTGACGATAACCCAAAACAAGGCCTGTGTACTAGCTTGGGTAAAAACCACCTGTCAACACTAGTGTTGTGATGTTGCTAATGTCAACATGTCACAAGTGTGCCCAAAAGATGCGGTATGTACAATATTGTTACTAAAGTAATCACAGCATTACAACACAGGTTACTGCTCCTTGTGAGGTATTACAATCATCACTCACACATTATTACCACATTAACCGTTCAGTTAGTCCAGGGATCTTTCTTCTAATTTGTTCAGTATTTTGGCCTGAAGAGTATTGTGGTTTTAGGGCTGTAAAAATGTTTGGAGTGGGTTCACCCACACTTATCATCCATCTACCAAACGTTCTGGCGTTCAAATGAGCTCAGTCTCGCTGTGTGAGAGTGGGTTATCTCCCCAGAGTCCTCCCACGATCTGTCTTAATCCAGTGATAGTGTTGCTGTCCCACACACAGCCCCAAGGAATCCTCCTGCAGTGCGTCTCACATCTGATGCTGCTTAGCTTTGATCCCATTTTCAATTAGCTCCTATCTTCAATTTTTTTCTCATTGCACTCCTCAGTCTGAGCTGAGTTGAACTCAGGCACGGATTAAACGCGTAGATATTTTAAAGGGATATAACCATCCCAGAGTTGTCAGGTGTTTTTAGACCTCAAATGTGGTGTCCCGGGCCATCTGTAGATCCAGCTATATCCCTCAATCCAAAATGAATGGAAAAGATAAGCAGCATGTCATTTTCAGGTTTGCTGTGATTATCTGTTCTGTTCATCTGGGGTTGAGTAGCTGGATCTACACAACCGATGGCGTTATACTTAGACAACCTTAGTGGGCCATATTAAATTGGCCCGCGGGCCATGTTTGACATCCCTGCAATGATCTAACCTGGAGACTTGTTAGAATATATGTATGTGTATATATATATATATATATATATATATATATATATATATATATATATGTTTTTGCATAACTGGTTCTTCTTGACTTCAGTGCCACAAGTCATCACAAAAGAGCACTTTTTGTTCACTTGAATAGGTTTTCCACTGTTCAGACCAATACACTACACAGACCATAAAGATTTCTCATTGTTCTCCAGTGATATATTGTTCTCTTACCATGAACACTACACTCATGCAAATTCGCCACTGCCATTTGTCACGCTAGCGACAGCCTTTTTTAAACACATTTACTGTCTTCGGTTTAGTCTGTATGGTCTTATCTCGTCTCTCCATTCTGCCTTTAATCTYATTGCCTGGAGTATCAGACGCGAGAAGACGGTCGTTTTGCAGGATTGTCTGGAAGATGGTGCAGCGCGATTGACGAATGGCTGCGGTATTATCGGATGGAATATGAAGCGCGGGGGCATTGAGTTTGGATTTTAAGGCGTTTTTCTGAGGTAGCCAAACGAAAGCAAATGAAATGGGCCTACTGTGCCTGCATAAATGTTAGTCTAATTTAATCGATGTAACCCCAGTATATATGGCGTTGTTGGACTTTCACCAGGGCAGTTTTTGTCCTACATGTCAAACGTTTTCTGTGTCACAGCCTCTTAGTAGTGTTGGTAGACTTTCTYCAGAGTGGTTTTTGGGTAACACTTTACTTGACATAACCATGTCATAATAGCTGACATAACTTGTCATAGCCTATATTTAGACCTGTTGTGACATATATTAATGTTATTTTATGGCTGGTTATGACACCTACAATAAGAGTGTAAAAACCCACAAAACCTTCCACGGTAGGTATTTTATGGCTTGTTATGACACCTACATAAGAGTGTGAAAACTCACAAAACCTACCACACAAGGCAACAAAAAAAAAAAGCTCTGTTGCTGATGACTGGGATGAATTCAGGAGCAGATTTCAGGACAAGACTCTTTTTGACTGATGACCGATATAAGGGCATGTACAGTGCATTCAGAAAGTATTCAGACCCCTTCCTTTTTTCTACATTTTGTTACGTTTTTTCCCCTCATCAATCTACACACAATACCCCATAATGACAAAGCGAAAACTCGTTTTTAGAAATGTTTGCAAATTTATAAAAACAAATACCTGATTTACATAAGTATTCAGACCCTTTGCTATGTGACTCGAAATTGAGCTCAGGTGCATCCTGTTTACATTGATCATCCTTGATGTTTCTACAACTTGATTGGAGTCCACCTGTGGTAAATTCAATTGATTGGACATGATTTGGAAAGGCACACAGCTGTCTATGTAAGGTCCCACATTTGACAGTGCATGTCAGAGAAAAAAACAAGCCATGAAGTCGAAGGAATTGTCCGTAGAGCTCCAAGACAGGATTGTGTCTAGGCACAGATCTGGGGAAAGGTACCAAAACATTTCTGCAGCATTGAAGGTCCCCAAGAACACAGTGGCCTCCATCATTCTTAAATGGAAGAAGTTTAGAACCACCAAGACTCTTCCTAGAGCTGGCCGACCGGCAAACTGAGCAATCTGGGGAGAAGGGACTTGGTCAGGGAGGTGACCAAGAACCCAATGGTCACTCTGACAGAGTTCCTATGTGGAGATGRTTGTCCTTCTGGAAGGTTTTCCCATCTCTGGAGCACTCCACCAATAAGGTCTTTATGGTAGAGGGGCCAGACGGAAGCCACTCCTCAGTAAAAAGCACATGACAGCCCGCTTGGAGTTTGCCAAAAAGGCACCTAAAGGACACTCTAACCATGAGAAACAAGATTGAACTCTTTGGACTGAATGCCAAGCGTCACATCTGGAGGAAACCTGGCACCATGCCTACAGTGAAGCGTGGCGGCAGCATCATGCTGTGGGGATGTTTTTCAGCAGCAGGGACTGGGAGACTAGTCAGAATCGAGGGAAAGATGAACAGAGCAAAGTACAGAGAGATCCTTGATGAAAACCTGCTCCAGAGCGCTCAGGACCTCAGACTGGGGCGAAGGTTCACCTTCCAACAGGACAATGACCCTAAGCACACAGCCAAGATAACGCAGGAGTAAGCCTAAAGTTACCTTTTATGTTCACTGTTAATCCTAGGAAAGGCTTGAGTAACTCACCCCAATGGTGGAACAAACTCCCTTACGACGCCAGGTCAGCGGAGTCAATCACCACCTTCCGGAGACACCTGAAACCCCACCTCTTTAAGGAATACCTAGGATAGGATAAAGTAATCCTTCTAACCCCCCCCTCCCCCTTAAAAGAGTTAGATGCACTATTGTAAAGTGGTTGTTCCACTGGATATCATAAGGTGAATGCACCAATTTGTAAGTCGCTCTGGATAAGAGCGTCTGCTAAATGACTTAAATGTAGATGTAAATGTAACTCTATTTGGATACGGTCAAATATCAGTTTGAACACTCACTCAATTTTTTTTATCCCATTTTTATTCCTGTTTGCAATATTGACAAACTCAACAAAGAAGTTAGTGGTTGTAGATATGGATCAAACATTGAGAATCGCAGTTATAGCAGAATTGTAACACACATTACCACACCACAAATTACCATATTACGCAAATGTTGTTTTATGTAGACTATGCAGCAGATGCTGCTGGATTACGTAGGATATACTATATATTGATTTTTCAGCATGGCAGGGAAATGGGGGGTTAAGGAGTGTTGCAACATATCTGACTGGTTTTATTTTCTGCCTTGTCCAGGTTGGCCTTGGAGAAGCTTCATTCTCGTAAGTAAATCCGTGTGCACACCACGTCGTCAGCGCCGAACATCTAGGGAAAACAAACAAACACAGATTCCCATACTCTCAATTCAAGCTCACATTATACCGTTAAGAGAATAAGTCAGCAAAGGTTAAACTATAGCATAATTGAGCATTGGTTTTATTTCCACTACATTAAACACCTATTTGGATGGCAGATGAGTGCCCACGGTAATAAAACAAAGTAAATATCTTCCATATCCTCAAAATGCTAACATACAGAGGGTTCCTTGTGACCAGCTTTATTCTGTCCCATTTTTATCTTTTGAAGTGAAGTGGGAAAGCTGTGCTAATTGTGAGACATAGCCTTAAACACTGATTTTAATCATAATCAATTAATGGAGCGTGCATATTTTATGGAAATGTGCCCCAGTTACAGCGAGAACTGCCAAAGACAATCAAACTATCACTTTGAATTTCAGCTTCTGAGTCTGTGTGCTTCCATAAAATGAATGGTTGAGCCTCGAATCGAGGCCAGACTGTTTGTTTTGGCTTTTTCGTGAAATTCCTGCATATATTTTAGTCTCACCGTCTGACCCATCATTCAAAAGACACCGTCTGGGTGTAAGTTTGATGGATAACAACTCTTTTCCTCATGTCGAACTTAGATTCCAGGGTGAATTTTTTTACAGTATATCAGTATGATCTTGGTGTGATTTAATGCTCACAAGTATCAACTTCTTCACATTGGGGTTTAATTTGCTGCATTAATGGTGGCTGCTCTGTTGCTTGACTAAGAGGCTAAACTTTTAAAAGCATTTGAAATGTTGGACTTCCTTGAACCCATCAAAACATTCTAAATCCTTAACTTGAAAGTTCAAAACTACCTACACAAGAAAAGCCTGGTTCATTTGGGATTCAAAAATCAGAGATGTCGGGATTAGAGGAGAGTGATTATAGCATCCTGTATGAAACGACAGAACATCCCTCCCGTAGTTACAAGACAAGACCCCTGTTCTCTATCAAGCCATTATGGGGTTGCGTCATATCATGTGCAATAGTCTATGGGGACCAGTGGAGGCTGCTGAGGGTAGGMCGGTTCATAATAATGCCTGGAATGGAATGTCATCAAACACATGGAAGCCACGTGTTTGATGTATTTGATATCATTCTGCTCCGGCCATTACCACAAGTCCGTCCGCCCCAATTAAGGTGCCACCAACCTCCCTGTGATGGGGACTGAAGTAAGAAGAGCAGTGCTTGTGTCACCAGCAGCCATCCGAATAGTTCCGCTGCTGTCATTCTTCAACTATATCAATGGGATCCATTAGTGCTGCAAGGCACCCCCACCAGCTGGAGGTCAGGCATCCAATGTCACCGGAGCCCGGCTCTGTGCACCCAACACACGGCTGCACTCTGGTTTTATCACTAACCCACTTGAAGAAAATCCATACATACACTCTTTCCTGATCGTCAGTTTTATGAGCGATGCTCATACACCAGTATGGTTGCTCATACACCAGTATGGTGACTCATTGACAAGGAAGAGCAAGTATGTAAGAAGATGCATTGCATTTTATAAAAAGAAGATCTACTTTGTCATTAGTAGCGTTTCTGAACAACCATTTTCCACTTGGTTTGCGGTTAACTGTATTCTATTGGCTCATAATGGTGCATTGGACTAATCCTGAACTCTTCCCGTTCTATTTGACTTTTGTGGCTATAGACTAAACCATGACTCAAACCCGTATTCACTGGCTTCATGCAACAGGAGTATAATGGTATTGGCAATACTCTGTTATATAACCCTCTTGTTATCCTGTAATCCTTGCACATCTCTCTGAAAGATGACGTAAAGCTCCTCACTTCAGAAGATGTCCTCATATAATCTAATTTCCTTTATGTGGCATTGGGAAATGGATGCATCTCCAGGGTGGCTGCTTATGGGATTCTATTAACAAAGTATTTCATAGGGCACAGTAGGTGCTTTTATATCCCATCTTTAATGTGCAGTAAATGTACATGCTGCTTTTAGACCTTCCCCCTCATACTATATCACTAGTTATGTGGTCCCGTGTGGCTCAGTTGGTAGAGCATGGCGCTTGCAACGCCAGGGTTGTGGGTTCATTCCCCACGGGGGGACCAGGATGAATATGTATGAACTTTCCAATTTGTAAGTCGCTCTGGATAAGAGCGTCTGCTAAATGACTTAAATGTAAATGTAAAATGTTATGAGATCTGTGACTGAGGAGTTGGGCTGGACTGCAGAAAATTAGGTTTGGAAACATATTCATAGCATCTTATAGATGCAGTGATGGTGTATTATGAAACTGGGTAACACTTTATTTGGATAGTCCATCTGTAGATGCTCTACAGACTGAGTAATATTCCAATGAACTATCTACTATCTACTAACCCTGGCTCTAACCCTAACCTAAACCCTTACCCTAACCTTAACCCTTATTCTAAATTAAACTGTAACCTTAGCAAGCAGTTGCTTATCAACGGATAGTTTGTTGATTATAAATCTAGACTATCCAAATAAAGTGTGACCTGAAATGGTATAATAAAGAAATAGCACACAACATAGTTGAATAATGCTGTATGCATCTAGAAGGTGCTATGACCTTTCTAAGGAAATATAACAATTTCAAGGAAAGATTTACCAATAATTCATTTATATTCTATGCGCATTGATCCATGTCAAAATGGGAGATTGTTTAATCACTCAAGTAGTCTCTTGACAGACTGTGAGCAGGTGATTTGGTTCTGGGTGTCGGGGTTACTGCCCAAGTTCAGGTTTTTGGCTAGCGATACTACTATTACTACYACTAMTAKTAGTRGTAGTAATAGTAGTATCGCTAGCCAAAAACCTGAACTTGGGCAGTAACCCCGACACCCAGAACCAAATCACCTGCTCACAGTCTGTCAAGAGACTACTTGACTACCACTATGACTACTATTGTAGTCCTCACCAGTATCAGCTCTTCTCCTCGCAGTTCTCTTGTCCAGTATGTCTTGGGCCCATCTCCATCCACCAGCGTCTGCTTACACACCATCTTGTTCTCCGTCTCCCAGATTGCTAGACTCTGTGAGGCCATAGGAAGATATAGGGGGACTAGTCAGTGGACTACAGTACATTCATTGTTTTATAATATAAAACATAATTGGCAGATGCCTCCGCAACACAACTGGTCATTTTTCCTTTTACACACAGCAATATTTTCCACATAGGATGCCCTCGAATAAATGCTTAAAATTGGAACAAAAACAGTAGAAGACTATAAGGTGTATGACTACAATGTATTGTCATTATTGGTGTTCGTAGGAAGCAGACAGTATGGAGCGGTGATACAGAGCTTCTGTGTTTTATACTTAAAAAAAAAAAAACTTACACGTTTAACATTTTTAAGACACTTGTACATTTTATACCAGTTTAAACTTCTGTTTTAAGTGTTTATTGTGGGGCCATGGTGTTAGTGCTGTTCTTTTTGGCTGGATTGTACTGTCTCATGGCGCTAACGTTAGCAGGCAAGCCCTGGCTAGCTCCGACTAGCTAGGCTACTTGGCTGGCAGCAACGAAGCTTGTCTCACGTCGCGGTTGGCTCTAGAAGCCGGGACTGCTGTTTCTGACCCGAGTACAAGCATGTCGGACTGCTCTGATTTGGAGTCAGATCCAGAGATGGACAGTGAAGCCATAAAATGTGAGATCTGTGATATGTTCATCATAGTGAAAGAGTAATGATTTACTGACTTGTACACTTGTGGAAAGTGTAAACAACTCGTTGCCTCAACAGACCAGATCATTGAGCTACTAGAGGAGAACAGGGTCCTAAAAGAACGTCTCGCTCTCGCTATGGAAACTTCAAGACTGCATGCTGTTTTTGATGCAACAATTCTAAATGACTGAGGTGACTCATGCTGGTTGCTATACGAGATTGGGCTCCTCTGCAGTAGCTACTGAGAATACTACCTTGGACCACGTTCCCATATTAACACATCCCACTGACGAGAACCGGAGAGCTACTGCGTCTTGCTCTACACCATTGGAGGCAAAGTGGAATCCAACGTATCCTCCCTCTGTTCTCTCGCCCAGAGCTGCGGCTCTCTAACCGTTTTACAGCTTTGAGCCCCCTGACTTCACCCGGAGCCTTCCGACGAAGTCCTCCGCCACTCCCCCTGTCCTTCTCACTCCATCTCAGTACCCAGTGCAAGATCCTCTGAATCTGGTCCTGGGTTAGTGAGCCTGCCATCTCATGGAGCAGCCTCCGGACCACATGCTCGCAGCGACCCTCTCCTCATCCTCCAGTGGTGGTTGTTATGGGAGAGMTCCATAGTTAGGGAAGTGGTGGTCGCGGAAGCAAGGAACCACTGCTTCCCTGAAGCCTGTGTTTGTGACAGACTGTATATGTATGTCCCACCTTTGATATTTGGCTTATCTTCACAGAACAAAAATATAAACGCAACATGCAACAATTTCAAAGATGTTACAGTTCATATATGGAAATCAGTCCATTTAAATTAATTCATTAGGCCCTAATCTATGGCATGACTGGGAGTATAGGAATGCATGTGTTGGTTACAGATACCTTTTTAATAAATGGTAGGGTCGTGGATCAGGAAACCAGTCAGTATCTGGTGTGATCACCATTTGCCTCATGCAGCGCGACACATCTCCTTCGCATAGAGTTGATCAGGCTGTTGATTGTGGCCTGTGGAATGTTGTCAAACTCCTCTTCAATGGCTGTGTGAAGTTGCTGGATATTGGCGGGAAATGGAATACGCTGTCGTACATGTCAATCCAGAGCATCCCAAACATGCTCAATGGGTGACATGTCTGGTGAGTATGCAGGCCATGGATGAACTGGGCCATCAGCTTCGAGGCATTGTGTACAGATCCTTGCAACATGGGGACGTGCACTATCATGCTGAAACATGAGGTGATGGTGGCAGATGAATGACACGAGAATGGGCCTCAGAATTTGGTCACCGTATCTCTCTGTGCATTCAAATTGCCATCGATAAAATGCAATTGTGTTTGTTGTCCGTATCTTATGCCTGCCCATACCATAACCCCACCGCCACCATGGGGCACTCTGTTCGCAATGTTGACATCATCAAACCGCTCGCACACACAACGCCATACACGCTGTCTGTCTGCCATCTGCCCGGTACATTTGAAACCAGGATTTGTCCGTGAAGAGTACACTTCTCCAGCGTGCCAGCGGCAATCGAAGGTGAGTATTTGCCCACTGGAGTCAGTTAGGACGCCGAACTGCAGTCAGGTCAATATCCTGGTGAGGACGACGAGCACGCAGCTGAACTTCCCTGAGACGGTTTCTGACAGTTTGTGCAGAAATTCTTTGGTTGTGCAAACCCACAGATTCATCAGCTGTCTGGGTGGCTGGTCTCAGGCTGGTCTCAGATCCCACTGGTGAAGAAGCCGGATGTGGAGAACCTGGGCTGGTGTGGTTACACGTGTTGTGAGGCCAGTTGGACATACGGTCAAATTGGCTTATGGTAGAGAAATTAACATTTAATTCTCTGGCAACAGCTCTGGTGGGCATTCCTACACTCGGCAGTCCAATTGCACGCTCCCTTAACTTGAGACATCTGTGGCATTGTCTCATGAAACATGGGACCAACACTTTACATGTTGCGTTTTATATTTTTGTTCAGTGTATATACATACACACACTGAGTGTAAAAAACATTAGGAACACCTTCCTAATATTGAGTTGCACCCCCTTTTGGCATCAGAACAGCCTCAATTCGTCGGGGCATGGACTCTACAAGGTATCGAAAGTGTTCCACAGGGATGCTGGCCCATGTTGACTCCAATGCTTCCCACAGTTGTGTCAAGTTGGCGGGATGTCCTTTGGGTGGTGGACCATTCTTTATACACACAAGAAACTGTTGAGCGTGAAAAACCCAGCAGGGTTGCAGTTCTTGACACACTCAGACCGGTGCGCCTGGCACTTACTACCATACCCCAATCTATGTCTCAAGGTTTCTTCTTTAACCGGTCTCCTCCCCTTCATCTACACTGATTGAAGTGGATTTATCACTTCAATCAGTGTAGATGAAGGGGAGGAGACATCTATAGGGGTTCATAGCTTTCACCTGGTCAGTCTATGCCATGGAAAGAGCAGGTGTTCCTAATGTTTTGTACACTCAGTGGATTCGGAAAGCATTCAGACCCCTTCACTTTTTCCATTTTGTTACGTTACGGCCTTTTTCTAAAATGGATGAAATGTTTTTTTCCCTCATCAATCTGATGTTTGATCGGGTTCGTAATGGACAAAGCAGAAACTGTTTTTTAGAAAGTTTTGCTAATTTATTTAAAAACAATAACGTAAATATTACATTTACATAAGTATTGAGACCCTTTACTCACTACTTTGTTGAAGCACCTTTGGTAGCGATTTACAGCCTCGAGTATTATTGGGTATGACGCTACAAGCTTGGCACACCTGTATTTGGGGATTTTCTACCATTCTTCTCTGCAGATCCTCTCAAGCTCTGTCAGGTTGTATGGGGAGTGTTGCTCCACAGCTATTTTCAGGTCTCTCCAGAGATGTTCAAGTCCGGGCACTGGCTGTGCCACTCAACGATATTCAGAGACTTGTCCAGAAGCCACTCCTGCTTTGTCTTGGCTGTGTGCTAAGGTTCGTTGTCCTATTGGAAGGTGAACCTTCACCCCAGTCTGAGGTCCTGAGCGCTCTGGAGCAGGTTTTCATCAAGGATCTCTCTGTATTTTGCTCCGTTCATCTTTCCCTAGATCCTGACTAGTCTCCCAGTCCCTGCCGCTGAAAAACATCCCCACAGTATGATACTGCCACCACCATGCTTCACAGTAGGGATGGTGCCAGGTTTCTTCCAGATGTCATGCTTGGCATTCAGGCCAAAGAGTTCAATCTTGGTTTTATCAGACCAGAGAATCTTGTTTATCATGGTCTGAGAGTCTTTAGGTGCCTTCAGGCAAACTCCAAGCGGGCTGTCATGTGCCTCTTACTGATAAGTGGCTATATCCTGCCTGGCTGGACAGGGCCAACCAGGCAGGACAGGGCCAACCAGGCAGGATATAACCCCACCTACTTTGCCAAAGCAAAGCCTCGACACCACCAAAGGGAGATCAACAGACCACTAACTTACTACACTGAGACAAGGCTGAGTATAGCCAATGAATATCTCCCCACCGCACAAGCCCGAGGGGCACAACACCGGACAGGAAGATCACTCCAGTGACTCAGCCTACTTGTATAGCAAAACAATCCTGGCATAACGTGATACACCCCTCCTAGGGACGGCATTGGTGAGCGCGAGCAAGCCAATGACTCAGCCCCTGTAATAGGGTCAGAGGCAGAGAATCCCAGTGGAGAGGGGAGACGGCCATCTCTGTCCCCAGTGTCTATGCTGCAATAGTGTATGTACCGGGGGGCTAGGGTCAGTCTGTCCTATCTAGTTAAATTCTCCTGTCAGGTGTCCTGTGTGATCTTAGTTATTCTCTCCCTCTTGTCTCTCTCCTCTCCCGGAGGACCTGAGCCCTATGACCACGCTTCAGGAATAGCTGGCCTGACGACTCCAGTCCACCTGGTCGTGCTTCTGTTCTGCCTGTAGCTATGGAACCCTGACCTGTTCACGTGACGTGCTACCTTTTCCCAGACCTGCTGTTTAGACTCCCTATTCCCTCCCCCTCTCTCTCTCTCGTACCTGCTGTCTCGACCTCTGTATGCTCGATTATGACATTTTGATCATCTATGAACATTTGAATATCTTGAAGAACGATCTGGCCTTAATGGCCATGTACCCTTCTAATCTCCACCCGGCACAGCCAGAAGAGGACTGGCAACCCCCCCAGAGCCTGATTCCTCTCTAGGTTTCTTCCTAGGTTCCTGCCTTTCTAGGGAGTTTTTCCTAGCCACTGTGCTTCTACATCTGCGTTGCTTGCTCTTTGGGGTTTTAGCCTGGGTTTCTGTATAAGCATTTTGTGACAACTGCTAATGTAAAAAGGCCTTTGTAAATACATTTGATTGATTGATTATGTTTGAATGTTGTACATTTTATACATTTTGTTTATGCAGGGCTCCCTTTCAAAAGAGGGCCTTGGTCTCAATGGGACCCATTAGTCATTATGTACATTGGACACAAGCTACTTCAATCGGTTTGATGCAACACCCCTATCCTCTCCTTGAACCCCCCTAATCTTGCCCGGGGGTGCAAAAGGAACAACCTCCATTAAATTATATTTATTTAAGTCTCTTTTAAATGAAATACAAACTTCAGGACCTGTCTCCAAATCCTTGAGACTTATTTATTTATTTATCTCATCTATGAAGGCCTTTTTTATAGGCAGAAAAAACACATTCTATAAGCCTCTTAGCACCAAAAAGGTCAAGTTTTTTCTCATAGTTTGATTTAATAATAGTTTTAAGACACATTTTCCCTTGGGTAATTGATTCAAATATTAAAGGATTATCAATTCATAAAATCCAGGGACCAACGCCTAAGGTCTTGGCTGACTATTTATGCAAATGAGCCAGATCTGTGGTTCTTGGCTAAAGGGTTTCTTGTGAAGTTTGTTTTGATAATGTTACCTTTGACCACCTCCTCTATCTTGGCAGCAATCTCAGAGCCGACTGAGAGACCTGAGTAAAATAGCACCACTGTCCATCTCCACCACCGCAGACTCGAGATTCAAACCTGCGTCCCCAACAACGCAACTGACTTAAGCATAACATGCAAACTTCTGGAGCCAGATGCTAGCCTGTCACTCCGGTAACTGACCAGAAGATGAAGTCACTACGCAATGCTAATTTAGTCATCCACATTCCACAATACAGTCAGAGAATATTTTCCAAATGATCAAAAAGGAGCTTAATACTACATTAACTCCAAAATGTGTACAATGTTTGGTCTCAACACATTTAGTCACAACTGAGTAAAACATTTTCCCAAATGATCAAACTACTGCAACTCTTTTTCAATCAACTATGAAGATTTACAAAGTAATCTATTCCTTCTAATTGCTGGTGACTATACCTATTTTTCGATGTAATTAAAAGGACATCTTTTGAACAAAGCTCGATAGTGTGCACATAGCCGTTCTCCACGCTGTTTGATGTTGTCCACAGTAGATTATGCTGCAGTTCCTAGTCTGTGAGACCCAAATGTTAATCACCATATCAAAGGTTGGGGGAAGCGATCAGAGTGCCTGCCGGGCCCGTAGACAGACAAGCTACAGCTGAACAGTGGAGCTCCGCTGTGCACTGCGCTTTTTTCCAAGCTCTCTCCTCTCCTTTCTAATAAACCCAGAGGCGATTTGCTACGGCCCCATTTTCCACTATCATCCGTCTCTGGCACCGACTCGGATGGATTTGCTCTCTCTTTCCCTCTACCTCTCTCCCTCCCTCTCTCTTTCTTCTGGTCTCTTTCTCCCCATCCCTCCTCCGGGCATTTGGTTTACCCCGTCATGCCTCTTCTGTATCATTTAACAAGCTAGTTGACTGGAACATCTGCTGGCTTTGGCTTTGGATAAGAGCCGTTCTGTTACCATGGCCTCTCAGCAGACAAAGAGGGAGTCTAATTTTAAGTGGGGAAAATCCTATTTCCTGCTCTGAATAATCATCTATGTTTTGGGGTGAATTGGGATTTCTTGTGCTTTACTTAGCGGCATCCTAAATTAAAGCCCTTCCCATGAACTCCACCCCACCCAAGATATTCTTGTAGGCTATTACAGTTTTTAATTTGCTTGCAAGGTATAGATGCAGGGTGCATCTTCATAAAGATTTTATTTTATGACAATGCACAGTCCTGAAAGCTATCTATTATTCATTGGTACGTCACTGGTTTTTAGTTTATCACATTGATCCAGTGAGTTGTCAACATGACACAGTGTTTGAGCAAAATTCAGCCAAAAGCATTCTTTCATAAGACTTTCCACGGCTAGCTGTGGAGCTGTGGTCTCCCTGTGCCTCGCTGCAGGCGTGTTCCAAGCACTTGGCTGACTGTGGATGACACATTGTCTGTCAAAGGACAGCAGGGAGCGTGGCTGTCACCGCAACAGCCTAATAAGCTCCAATAGCCAAGACCCAGGAAGCCATCTCACTTAACTCTAAACTGAAGGCATGTTGCCTCACTGAACTAACTCACTTCGAATCTCCTTATACAGTGCCTTCAGAAAGTATTCACACTCCTTGACTTTTTCCACATTTTATTGTTTTACAGACTGAATTTAAAATAGATTAAATGTATATATTTTGTCACTGGCCTACACACCAATACCCCAAAATGTCAAAGTATAAATATATAAAGACAGTGGGCTCCTAAATTACTGGCACAATACTTAAAAATATATAAACAATATACTCAACTCAAAATACCAACATGTGAGAAATACTGTACTTTATTAATGTTTCAATGGAACCAACCAAAATCATACAATTATTTCATACAAAATACATATCACCAAAATCAAGGTTTCATCATTATTGGCACTCCTCACTCCTCATCAACCACCTCTGGCAAGGATAACAGCATGTAGTCTTTTCCTGTAATGTTTGACAAGGTTAAGGAACATATTTGGAGGGATTTTGGACCATTCCTCTATGCAGATCCTTTCAAGATCCTTCACAGTCTTGGGTTTGCTCTTATCAACTGCCCTCTTCAACTCAGCCCATAGGTTTTCGATTGGATTGAGGTCCGGCGACTGAGATGGCCATGGCAGAACATTGATTTTGTCACAGAATCATTTCTTTGTGGATCTTGAGGTATGTTTTGGGTCATTGTCTTGTTGGAAAGTCCCCCCACGGCCAAGTCCCAGCCTTCTGGCAGAGGCAACCAGATTGTCAGCCAAAATTGCCTGATAGTTGGTGGAATTCATTATGCCGTGAATCTTAACCAGTGCCCCTGGACCTCTGGAATTAAAACAGCCTCAAAACATCACTGACCCACAACCATATTTCACTGTGGGTATGAGGTACCTCTCCTTGTATGCATCTCTGTTTCGACGCCAAACATGCCGATGCTGTATCTGACCAAAACGTTACATTTTGGTCTCATCTGACCAGAGCAACTTCTTCCAGTCATATTTTAAATGATGTTTGGCAAACTCCAAGCGGTTGCGTCTGTGTCTTGGGGTCAGAAAGGGCTTTCTTCTGGCAACCCTTCCAAAGAGCCTGTGGATGTGGAGGTGGCGTCTGATGGTGCTTTTTTAAACCTGTTGACCCCAAGACGCCACCAAGGCCTGCAATTCTTTCACAGTGATTCTTGGGGATTTTGTTGCTTCTCTCACCATACTCCTCCCTATCCTGAAGAGCAAAATGCATTTGTGTCCTCTACCCATGTGGTTTTCAACTGTTCCATATCTTTTGAATGTTTTAATAATTTCCCTGACAGTGCTCAGTGGTATATTCAATGTGGATCTTCTTGTACCCGTTACCAGATTTATGAAGGTCTACGACCATCTGTCTCGTTTGAACTGCCAGTTCTTTTGTTTTCATCATGGTGTTGGATGACAAAGGGATAGTACATGCGTGTTACCTAATTTTTATACCCTAGTGAAAAAAGAAGTAATGTAATGGCTAAATATAGTTCCTTAAGACTTACATAAACTTAAATAAACTGAATTTAATTGTTGGTTTAAATTTGGTAGATGTTATTTACAATAATCTTTAAGGCTGCCATTAATTGTGAAACCTTGATTTGGAGGACATTGATTTATAATTAAATCAATAAATTATTTTGGTGGGTTCCGTTTGAAACATTAATAAAGAACAGTATTTCTCACATGTTAGTATTTTGAGTTTCTCTATAGTTTATTTTTTAAAGTATTGTTTGTCCATTGCCAGTCAGGGGTGCCAGTCATTTTGGAGCCCACTGTAGATATACACTACCGGTCAACTTTTGAACACCTACTCATTCAAGAGTTTTTCTTTATTTTTACTATTTTTTACATAGTAGAAAATAGTTTCTCAAACTAGACACTCTAATGTACTTGTCTTCTTGCTCAGTTGTGCATCGTGGCCTCTCACTCCTCTTTCTATTCTGGTTAGAGACAGTTTGCACTGTTCTGTGAAGGGAGTAGTACACAGCGCTGTATGAGATCTTAAGTTTCTTGGCAATTTCTTGCATGGAATAGCCTTAATTTCGCAGAACACAAATAGACTGACAAGTTTCAGAAGAAAGTGCTTTGTTTATGGCCATTTTGAGCATGTAATCATACGCACAAATGCTGATGCTCCAGATACTCAACTAGTCAAAAGGAGGACAGTTTAATTGCTTCTTTAATCAGAACAACAGTTTTCAGCTGTGCTAACATAATTGCAAAAGGGTTTTCTAATGATCAATTAGCCTTTTAAAATTATAAACTTGGAAATAGCTAACACCACGTGCCATTGGAACACAGGAGTGATGGTTGCTGATAATGGGCCTCTGTACGCCTATGTAGATATTCCATAAAAAAACTGCCGTTTCCAGCTACAATAGTCAATTACAACATTAACAATGTCTACACTGTATTTCTGATCAATTTGATGTTATTTTAATGGACAAAAAAAATGATTTTCTTTCAAAAACGAGGACATTTCTAAGTGACCCCAAACTTTTGAACAGTAGTGTGTATATATATTTAAAAAATAATAACAATTACAAATTAAATCAAAATGAAAAGCTAAAATGTCTTGTGTTAATAAGTATTCAACCCCTTTGTTATGGCATGCCTAAATCAGTTCAGGAGGGAAAAACTTGCATAACATCTCACATAAAAAGTTGTCTGTACTCTGTGTACCATAATAGTGTTTAACATGATTTTTGTAATGACAACCAAATCTCTATACCCTACACCATAGTGAATTTCAATCACAGATTCAACCACAAAGACTAGAGAGGTTTTCCAATGCCTTGCAAAGAAGGTCACCTATTGGTAGATGGGTAAAAAAATATGAAAAGCAAACATTGAATATCAATGTGAGCATGGTGAAGTTATTAATTACACTTTGGATGGTGTATCAGATGTTATACATGTCCACCAAGTACTTGATGTTTCTGTAGTGAATTAAACTTTTTTTTTTAGGTCCTACTTGCATGTTTAAGATCTGAAAGATACAGGCATCATTTCTAACTCAGTTGCCAGAGAGGAAGGAAACCGCTCAGGGATTTCACCCTGAGGCCAATGGAGACTTTAAAACAGTTACAGAGTTTAATGGCTGTGATAAGAGAAAACTGAGGATGAATCAACAACATTGTAGTTACCCCACAATACTAACCAAATTGACAGAGTGAAAAAAAGGAAGCCTGTACAGAAAAACAATATTCCAAAACATGCATCATGTTTGCAACAAGGCACTAAAGTAATACTGCAAAAAAAAGGTGGCAAAGCAATAAAATATTTGTCCTGAATACAAAGTGTTATGTTTGGGGCAAAGCCAATAAAACATATTACTGAGTATCACTCGCCATATTTTCAAGAATAGTGGTTGCTGCATTATGTTATCGGTATACTTGTAATCGTTAAGGACTGGGGAGTTTTTCAGGATAGAAAAGAAACGGAATGGAGCTAAGCACACCCAAAATCCTAGAGGAAAACTTGATTCGGTCTGCTTTCCACCAGACACTGGGAGATTGATTCACCTTTCAGCAGGACAATAACTTAAAACACAAGGCCAAATCTACACTGGAGTTGCTTACCAAGAAGACAGTGATTGTTCCTGAGTGGCCAAGATACAGTTTTGACTTAAATCTACTTGAAAATCTATGGTAAGACCTGAAAATGGTTGTCTCGCAATGATCAACCAATTTGATAGAGCTTGAAAAATGTGTTTAATAATAATGGGCAAATGTTGCACAATCCAGGTGTGGAAAGCTCTTCGATACTTACCCAGAAAGACTCACAGCTGTAATCGCTGCCAAAGGTGCTTCTACAAAGTATTGACTTATGCAGAAATATGAGATATTTCTGCATTTCATTTTAAACAAATTTGTTTTCACTTTGTCGAGTAGTGTGTGTAGTTGGGTGAAAAAAAATGTGTAATCCATTTTGAATTCAGGCTGTAGCACAACAAAATGTAGAACTAGTCAAGGGGTATGAAGGGACTGTATGTCAATAAGAATCACCTTTTTGTCGTCTTAATGGACTGTCTTCTCAAACGACGGGAAGGAACTACGACTGCAGTCTTTGCACGGCATCTTAATCGATCTCCCTGAACCCCCTGCACGTAGTGTACCCTGTGGCAGGTGAGTAATTCTAAAAGTCTGTCTCTATAGCAACCAGCCAGGCCAAAAGACTTGATTTGTCAAAGTCGTCTGTTTGTCGTGAAGTGTAGCGTTCTCCTCTTGGTGTCGGTCTACAGGAGAGACCATAATGGTTGCACCAAGGTTCGGTATAAAAAATAAGCGTGGTCGCTGACAAGCAGAGTGAGTTAAACGTGGTATGTACATATACACAGCTGTAGCTTTTCAACTTTCTACAGCATCAATGGCCACTTTGACGTTGAAGAGCTTTGCGTTGGTGAAATTTGCTCGTCAACGTCAGCCAGGTTTCTCTGTCTCATTATCACTTTTTGGGGGGGTCACTGTGACTCCTGACTAAAACTTTGATCCAGCCCCCTTCCCTGTGGGGTGACTCTCTCAGCGCTGAATGTTCCTTATCACTTTCTCCCTGCCGGCAGAAATGAGATGCCCCTGTAAGTGAGAAGGGCTCTCCTGATCCTCTCCAATCCCCCGATTAGAGAGCGCTTTTAACCTTGTGCCAGTGTGAAATAGCCCTCGCCTGTTTGCCTTGGGTAGATTAGTGTAATCCCTTTAAACCCCCCAACCTGGGCCAGGCCCAGGGCTCGGGACCCTGCCACAAGCCCAGCCAGTACGGTGTCTAATTGGGGACTGTGCCTACTATGAAGCTAAGTGGAAGCCGACCAAGAAAATATACCTGGGGAATACTTGTATCGAGGACGGGAGAAGAGCCTTTTTTAAAAGTGATCCTCAAACCTCACCAACAGCCAGAAAATACTTTAAATCAAAAGGAATGGAGGGATCGATCATATGCTACCTGACAGACACGAGCCATTCCCATAGACTCTACACATAACCGATGGGGATCTGGAGGTACAAGATGGCCTAGAGATGGCAGCCAAAGAGATGTATGGGTCTGTCCACCATGCCTGATGGCACAGACTGTAGGGGCCCTTTCTGTCTCTTACGATCCAACACTGAACTGTAAAATATCCTGCACAGGCTATGGAACCCGGCAGGTAGCCTAGTGGTTAGAGCGTTGGACTAGTAACCAAAAGGTTGCAAGATCAAATCTCTGAGCTGACAAGGTAACAATCTGCCGTTCTGCCCCTGAGCAAGGCAGTTAACCCACTGTTCCTAGGCCGTCATTAAAAATGAATAAGAATTTATTCTTAACTGACTTGCCTAGTTTAAAAAAGGTTGAATAAAAACCCAGTGCCATAATCTGATGCTCAAACCAATGAGTTACAGTTTCCTGGTTCAGTCAGTCTAGAAATTGAGTAAGATGCATTCGTATCATGACGATACAATGTTGGCATTTCTATTTGATGTTTTTCCACAAAAGTAAGATTTATTTTCCCCAGTAAGATTATTTTTCCCCTTACAGTTATGAGCAGCAATTTTATTGACATAAAAGCTCTCTGCGCAATGATGCATGTTTTTTTTTCTTTCCATTTGCAATTATCTTGCCACCAGAATACCATTTGTCTAGACATTTTTGGGGGATTTTGTGGGGGATTCGACTGTTATTCTTTTATTTTATTTTAAGAGGAATATGTTGGTGTCCTAGAGCTGTATGCTTTGGCGACTGTTACCAGCTCTTTGTAAAATCATCCATGGCCTGCTCTGAAACTGGTGACCTAAGCAGTCTTAGATCTAACATACCAAAATATATGATTCAAGATCAATGTTGCTATAACATGAGATTGCCGGTAAGTACTTCGACCTAACTTAATCACATTTAAAATGATTAACTCAAGAATTGAAGATCCATGTTCTTCACATTCCCCTAAATGCAAGAGGTTAACTGATGTGACTTGGTTCAAACAATAGCATATGGCTTATTATTGTTCTGGGGGTTTTCGGCATTTACATTTTTTAAATGTTCATATTAAAATAAACATTTATTTCATTCAGAATTGATCATAGCAGTGTTATTCAATAGGACAATTAATGTGATTAAAATTAAGTAGAAAAGTCTGTTTTGTGTACTTGAGGGTGAGCTTATTAGGATGCGTTTACACATGCAGTCCAATTCAGATCTGGGTCGTTCCTTGAATAGAGTATATTTTCGGTAGTGTAACTTGGTCTAAAACAACTTCATTTCACCTCATTTTAACATTCTGTCATAAAGAGCACGTGTTCAACTTCATAAAAAGCATGTTTTCCCATTTCAAAGGGTAAATGAAATGTCTATAATAAGTGTCAAAGTGCCATTAAAGTAACAGGGTTGAGGGAGGGAGGGGCAATTGAATGCAAGCTTCACAAATGTATTTTCATTGTGAAACATTTTTAGCCTATCTATCTATAGGTAACAGGGTTGACGTCAACCCTGTTACATAACACGTGTTGTGCTCAGTTTCCCACCACAAAACACCAGCAAATGGCCAAAAAGAGTAGGACCAGCTCACCTGCTTTTACACTATGATTTGAGTATTATATGTTCAATGTTTCTTTTGCAAAAATAATTTAAAAAGGAATAGTTTAACCATATTATAATGAGAGTTCAGTTCGCATACCAGGGTTTACCGTAAAATGAGGGATCACATGAATGAATCACATGAAATACATTATAATCTTCAGAAATTGCGTAACTAGGCCTTTATAATGATGGTGAAAACTTGAAGAAATGTTGGGGTTAAGGGTTAAAATCTTCCTAGAAGTCATGAGGGACATGTAAAAATGCAGATTTTTGGCACTAGCAATTTAGGTGTTTATTCATATAAAACATCTAATTTATTGAATTGTCTATGTGGTCTATATTAAAGGGCACTTTATTTAATATAACAATATTGGAGCACAATTTCTACTTAAAATATCAAGGGGACGCAAAATTATAAATTGCAGATTATTTCCATATCTGATACCAATCTGATATTTTCCCTAATGTGTAAACAGCAACAACAAAAAACATGGAATCTGATCTTTTTTTATATACCACATTCAGAAAGTATTCAGACCCCTTTTTTCACATTTTGTTACTTTACAGCCTTATTCTAAAATGTATTCAATTTTTCCCCATCAATCTACACACAATACCCCATAATAACAAGGCAAAAACAGGTTTTTAGATTTTTTTGCAAATGTATTAAAAATAAAAAACTATCTCATTTACATACAATAAGTATTCAGACTCTTTACTCAGTACTGTGTTGAAGCACCTTTGGCAGCGATTACAGCCTCAAGTCTTCTTGGGTATGACGCTACAAGCTTGGCACACCTGTATTTGGGGAGTTTCTACCATTCTTCTCTGCAGATCCTCTCAAGCTCTGTCAGGTTGGATGGGGAGCGTCGCTGCACAGCTATTTTCAGGTCTGTCCAGAGATGTTCGAAGGGGTTCAAGTCCGGGCTTTGGCTGTGCCACTCAAGGACATTCAGAGACCTGTCCCAAAGTCACTCCTACTTTGTCTTGGCTGTGTGCTTAGGATGATTGTCCTGTTGGAAGGTGAACCTTTGCCCCAGTCTGAGGTCCTGAGCGCTCTGGAGCAGGTTTTCATCAAGGATCTCTCTATACTTTGCTCCGTTCATCTTTCCATGAATCCTGACTGGTCTCCCTGTCCCCGCTGAAAACCATCCCCACAGCATGATGTTGCCACAACCATGCTTCACCGTAGGGAAGGTGCCAGGTTTCCTCCAGACGTGATGCTTGCCACTCAGGCCAAAGAGTTCAATCTTGGATTCATCAGATCTTGTTTCTCATGGTCAGAGTCCCTTTAAGTGCCTTTTGGCAAACACTAAGCGGGCTGTCATGTGCCTTTTACTGAGGAGTGGCTTCCGTCTGGCCACTCTACCATAAAGGCCGATTGGTGGAGTGCTGCAGATTGTTGTCCTTCTGGAAGGTTCTCCCATCTCCACAGAAGAACTATGGAGCTCTGTCAGAGTGACCATAAGGTTCTTGATCACCTCCATGACCAAGGCCCTTCTCCCCCGATTGCTCAGTTTGGCCGGTCGGCCAGTCTTTGTGGTTCCAAACTTCTTCCATTTTAAGAATGATGGAGGCCACTGTGTTCTTGGGGACCTTCCCCAGATCTGTGCCTCGACACAATCCTCTCAGAGCTATTCCTTCTACCCCATGGCTTGGTTTTTGCTCTGACATGCACTGTCAACTATAGGACCTTATATAGACAGGCGTGTGCCTTTCCAAATCATGATCAATCAATGGAATTTACCACAGGTCAACTCCAATCCAGTTGTAGAAACATCTCAAGGATGATCAATGGAAACAGAATGCACCTGATGTCAATTTCGAGTCTTATAGCAAAGGGTCTGAATACTTATGTAAATAAGTTATTTCGTAAATCCTTTTTTTTTTTTTTTGCAAACATTTATAAAAAACTGTTTTCACTTTGTCATTATGGGGTGTTTTGTGTAGATTGATGAGGGAAAACATTTATTTAATTAATTTTAGAATAAGGTTGTAATGTAACAAATCGTGGAGAAAGGGTCTGAATACTTTCCGAAAGCACCGTATGTGGATCTCAATCCTGATACAATTTTGATGTTTGCTCTGATGTGGCTTTTATGCACGAGACCTGGCGTTACCATGACAACCACCCCAAAATGTTAAGTAACAATGCCAGGAAATGAGCATTGCATCTGTGTGCAACTTCAGAGGCTACAGTGTGAATGTGCAAATCTGATATGGGTAAAACTGAGTGTGGACAGTGGATCAAAAAATTCTGAATTGGGTTCTTAGGTTGGGTGGTGGCTTTTTACCATTTATTTGGATTCCTCATGTCTTACTCATTATTAGAAAAAACTTTTGTGGACCTCCCGAGTGGCGCAGTGGTTTAAGGCACTGCATCGCAGTGCTTGAGATGTCACTACAGACCGGGCTTGGATCCCAGGCTGCCGGCCGTGATCGGAAGACCCATGATGCGGCGCACAATTGGCCCAGCGTCATCCGGGTTAGGGGAGGGTTTGGCAGTCCGGGGTTTCCTTGTCCCATCGCGCTCTAGTGCTCCTTGTGGCAGATCGGGTTCCTGCAAGTTGACTTCGGTCGCCAGCTGTACAATGTTTCCTCTGACACGTTGGTGCAAGCAGTGTGTCAAGAAGCAGTGCTTGGCAGGGTCGTGTTTCGGAGGACACATGGCTCTCGCCTTCACCTCTCCCAAGTCTGTACGGCAGTTGCAGCGAAGGGACAAAACTGTAACCACCAATTAGATATCATGAAAAAGGGGTAGAAAAATATTCGATGAAACCTAGCAATTTAAATGTCCAATTTGGGTGCAATCAATTTGCTTAATTTCTCAGGGATCAAATTATATAAATAAAAAAATGATGCAGGAATGCTAAACTTATATGTTTAAAACTGCTAAAATTATTTCAGAACAATCTGAGATGGTCAATGTCATGGCTTGCTGAAATGACATGCAACGACACTGGTGGAAAAGCAGCCTATAACCGGGGACTGGTGTAGTACCTTGTATTTGATGAATATGGCTGAGTCACAGTTTATCTGCACTGACGTGGCATCGTGACCCTGCTCATTCCAAACAACGGCTTGAGAATTCTCTGAAGGGCCAAAGCTTGGAGAGAGGCCCCATCTATCTCATATATGTCAGCCCTCTAATCCACTTTCTCAGACGTCAGCATGATACTAATAAGTCAGCCATGTAATGTATACATTTTTCATGGAAACGCTACTCAAAAGGAAAATAAGAAATCCCTAAAAGCCTTGTCACAAACACAGATACACACACACACACACACACACCTTCAACCAGTCTTATTTATCATCCCCCCTTCTCCTCTCCCACACCCTCAGTGTCACGCCCTGACCATAGAGAGCCCTTGGTTCTGGGCACCGGCGCAGAGGAGGGCTCCGGCCCTGGAGCTGGGTTGGACGCTGTGCCTGGACTGGGCACTGGCGCAGAGGGCTCCGGCCCTGGAGCTGGACGCCGTGCCTGGACTGGGCACCAGCACCTCCCCAGTCCTGCTCCTAGGCCGGAGCCTTCCTCTGCGCCAATGCCCAGTCCAGGCATGGCGTCTAGTCCCGCTCCAGGGCAGGAGCCTTCCTCTGCGCCGATGTCCAGGCACGGTGTCCAGTCCAGCTCCAAGGCCGGAGCCTTCCTCTGCGCCGGTGCCCAGTTCGGGCGCGGCATCCAACCCAGCTCCTAGGCCGGAGCCTTCCTCTGCGCCGATGCCCAGTCCAAGCACGGCGACCAGCCCAGCTCCAAGGCCGGAGCCCTCCTCTGCGCCTGTGCCCAGCCCAGGCACGGCGTTCAGCCCGGCACCATGGTTGGATCCGGGGTCTGGGGAGGGGCTACGACCCGCACCGGAGCTGCCACCGACACTAGTCACTAGTCAATTGGTTCCCAATTAGAGGCAGCTGGTAATCGTTGCCTCTAATTGGGGATCATATTTAGGTAGCCATTTTTCCCACCTGTGTTTGTGGGATATTGTTTTGTGCATGTTTCGTTATTGGTTTTTGTTTAAAGTTTCACCGTAATAAAGATGTGGAACTTCAATCACGCTGCGCCTTGGTCCGCTCATTACAACGATTGTGACACTCAGGGAACCCCAGGGCACACTTTTCCCAGTCTCCTCTGTAGCTCTGCAACCCTTCCCAATGCTCAACCACCATATTTTGCCAACCCAAATCCATCCCATCACTGAAAGCCAAATTTCCCAAATTCCAAATGTACAGTAACTCCCTCTCCCCCCTACCTACCCACCACACTAATTTGGTAATCCCCAACACAATCACCACTCCTCTCCCAAGTCTGTTAATTGTGCTTTGAGCTTCAGGCACCAAACTCGGAGTTGGGTGGCCTGTGTTTTTTTAGTTTTTTTTTTAGATTGAGCGGTGAGCTAATGAGTGCATTCTGATTATACCAAACGTTAGCAACACCTTCCTAATATTGAGTTGCACCCTTTTTCCCCTCAGAAAAGCCTCAATTCGTTGCGGCATGGATGCTGGCCATGTTGACTCCAATGCTTCCCACAGTTGTGTCAAGTTGGCTGGATGACCTTTGGGTGATGGACCATTCTTTATACTGTGAGAGCAAAATTGCAAGATTGTTATAGTACTGTACCAGGGGGAGATGGCTCCCGTATGGAGTTGGGGGGCCAGACCCTGGTCTCTACACAATGAGGACAGTATTTACTGCAGATACTGTTTGCTGTGAATTATTAGTAACCTTGTGACCCATTCCATACATCTGTTGTTTGTCATGAACATCCAGGAGGATGGACTTTGCTATAAAATGCTGTGGCTCAAACCAGCTTGTTGAGTTCTCAGTGATCACCTCCAGGGGTGGTTACAGACCAGCTCCATTACTGCAGTAATTAAATAATAAAGTTCACTTCTTTTGAAGAAATTTAAATAACTCTCCTTTTGTTTACAATAATTTCACGACAATACACACAGGAAACTGTTGAGTGTGAAAAACATTGCTGCGTTGCTGTTCTTGACACAAACCGGTGCGCCTGGCACCATACCATACCATACCCTGTTCAAAGGCACTTAGATATTTTGTCTTGCCCATTCACCCACGCAAGGCTGCCGGCCCAGACGAAATCCCCAGCCGTGTCCTCAGAGCATGCGCAGACCAGCTGGCTGGTGTGTTTACGGACATATTCAATCAATTCTTATCCCAGTCTGCTGTTCCCACATGCTTTAAGAGGGCCACCATTGTTCCTGTTCCCAAAAAAGCGAAGGTAACTGAGCTAAATGACTAGGTCCACAGACGACGCAATCGCAATCACACTGCACACTGCCCAAACCCATCTGGACAAGAAGAATACCTATGTAAGAATGCTGTTCATCGACTACAGCTCCAAACCCGTCATTAAGTTCGAGACCCTGGGACTCGACCCTGCCCTGTGCAACTGGGTCCTGGACTTCCTGACGGGCCGCCCCCAGGTGGTGAGGGTAGGTAACAACATCTCCACCCCGCTGATCCTCAACACGGGCCCCACAAGGGTGCGTTCTCAGCCCTCTCCTGTACTCCCTGTTGTTCACCCATGACTGCGTGGCCATGCACTCATCCAACTCAATCATCAAGTTTGCAGAGGACACTACAGTGGTAGGCTTGATTACCAACAACGACGAGACGGCCTACAGGGAGGAGGTGTGGGCCCTCGGAGTGTGGTGTCAGGAAAATAACCTCACACTCAATGTCAACAAAACAAAGGAGATGGTGGATCGTGGACTTCAGGAAACAGCAGAGGGAGCAGCCCCCTATCCACATCGATGGGACAGTAGTGGAGAAGGTGGAAAGTTTTAAGTTCCTCGGCTTACACATCACGGACAAACTGAAATGGTCCACCCACACAGACAGCGTGGTGAAGAAGGTGCAGCAGCGCCTCTTCAACCTCAGGAGGCTGAAGAAATTTGGCTTGTCACCAAAAACACTCACAAACTTTTACAGATGCACAATCGAGAGCATCCTGTCGGGCTGTATCACCGCCTGGTACGGCAACTGCTCCGCCCACAACTGTAAGGCTCTCCAGAGGGTAGTGAGGTCTGCACAACGCATCACCGGGGGCAAACTACCTGCCCTCCAGGACACCTACACCACCCGATGTCACAGGAAGGCCAAAAAGATAATCAAGGACAACAACCACCCGAGCCGCTGCCTGTTCACCCCGCTATCATCTAGAAGGCGAGGTCAGTACAGGTGCATCAAAGCGGGGACCGAGATAGAAGCTGTTTTTCAATTTCAATGCCATCAGACTGTTAAACAGCCATCACTAACATTGAGGGGCTGCTGCCATCATACTGACTCATCTCTAGCCACTTTAATAATGAAAAATTTATGTAATAAATGTATCACTAGCCACTTTAAACAATGCCACTTTATATAATGTTTACATACCCTACATTACTCATCTCATATGTACATACTGTACTCTATACCTTCTACTGCATCTTGCCTATGCCGTTCGGCCATCGCTCATTCATATATTTTTATGTACATATTCTTATTCATTCCTTTACACTTGTGTATAAGGTAGTTGTTGTGAAATTGTTAGGTTAAATTACTTGTTACATATTACTGCATGGTCGGAACTAGAAGCACAAGCATTTCGCTACACTCACATTAACATCTGCTAACCATGTGTATGTGACAAATAAAATTATTTGATTTGAATGGCACACACACAATCCATGTCTCAAGGCTTAAAAATCCTTCTTTAACCTGTCTCCTCCCCTTCATCTACAGTTGTGGCCAAAAGTTTTGAGAATGACACAAATATTAATTTTCACAAAGTCTGCTGCCTCAGTTTGTATGATGGCAATTTGCATATACTCCAAAATGTTATGAAGAGTGGTCAGATGAATTGCAATTAATTGCAAAGTCCCTCTTTGCCATGCAAATGAACTGAATCCCCCAAAAACATTTCCACTGCATTTCAGCCCTGCCACAAAAGGACCAGCTGACATGTCAGTGATTCTCTCGTTAACACAGATGTGAGTGTTGACGAGGACAAGGCTGGAGGTCACTGTCATGCTGATTGAGTTCGAATAACAGACTGGAAGCTTCAAAAGGAGGGTGATGCATGGAATCATTGTTCTTCCTCTGTCAATCATGGTTACCTGCAAGGAAACACGTGCCGTCATCATTGCTTTGCACAAAATGGCTTCACAGGCAAGGATATTGCTGCCAGTAAGATTGCACATAAATCAACCATTTATTGGATCATCAAGAACTTCAAGGAGAGCGGTTCAATTGTTGTTACCATCAGTCCTGTGTCATGCCAACAGTAAAGCATCCTGAGACCATTCATGTGTGGGGTTGCTTCTCAGCCAAGGGAGTGGGCTCACTCACAATTTTGCCTAAGAACATAGCCATGAATAAAGAATGGTACCAACACATCCTCCGAGAGCAACTTCTCCCAGCCATCCAGGAACAGTTTGGTGACGAACAATGCCTTTTCCAGCATGATGGAGCACTTTGCCATAAGGCAAAAGTGATAACTAAGTGGCTCGGGGAACATAACATCGATATTTTGGGTCCATGGCCAGGAAACTCCCCAGACCTTAATCCCATTAAGAACTTGTGGTCAATCCTCAAGAGGCAGGTGGACAAACAAAAACCCACAAATTCTGACGAACTCCAAGCATTGATTATGCAAGAATGGGCTGCCATCAGTCAGGATGTGGCTCAGAAGTTAATTGACAGCATGCCAGGGCGGACTACAGAGGCCTTGAAAAAGAAAGGTCAACACTGCAAATATTGACTCTTTGCATCAACTTCATGTAATTGTCAATGAAAGCCTTTGGCGCTTATGAAATCCTTGTAGTTATACTTCAGTATTCCATAGTAACATCTGACAAAAATATCTAAAGACACTGAAGCAGCAAACTTTGTGAAAATTAATATTTGTGTCATTCTCAACTTTTGGCCACGACTGTACACTGATTGAAGTAGATGTAACAAGTGACATCAATAAAGGATCATAGCTTTCACCTGGACCACCTGGTCAGTCTATGTCATGGAAAGAGCAGGTGTTCTGTATACTTTTGTATAACTGTATTCGGAAATAAATGTTTTAATATATAGGACATCTGCAGGCAAGATTCCAGTGAACAGAGTTTCAATCCCACAATTAGCACAATGTATTAGATTGCCGTAATCTGGCAATGTGATCACAGTTCTCTGCCAGTATTTTCATATTTAGTTTGTTAGATGTAGTCAAGGATGCCGTTGGACTGAACGAGAAGTTGCCCTAATAACAGTGTTAATCTAACAAGTAGAAAAATAAATATGGGAATATTATGTGTAATTTACCAAAATCTGTTGAATACTTCTTTATGATTGACTTCATGTCATATAGTTGTTTTTAAATCAGTGTGCATTACACTTATTAAGAGGCAACATGTACCTGTACTGCACAATGGAGGATACCCTTTCCATATTACCTTGCATTTCCTGCCGTCCACCGTCTCCTCGTCGAACTCCTGGCCGATGTGGAAGTTGATCTCGGTGGTGCGGACGGTGGTGGAGGTCTTGATGTAGAACTGCTCCCCGTCCTGACGGATCTCCACGTGAGGCTTGGAGGCAGCCGCCCCAGCCACCTTCCTCAGCATGGCATTCACGCCTGGATGGGCACAGCAGAGACCAGGGAGGGAGAAGGGTAGGAGGAGGGAGTTAGGCCTGATTCAGACAGACAGACACCCCCCACCGCCTAGATCCGTCTGGACCAGATTTACCCCAAAACAGTCCTCGACCTGACCCCTCTCTCACCACCCCACCCTGCCCTATCTCTCTCTCACTCTTTATGGACGTTCTCTTCTCTTGGCTACTTAATCATGTATATTTTCTTACTTTAAAAAACATGATAGGCCAACTGAATGAGGAATAGTTTTTCTTCAACAAACACCAATTAAAAGTGGTAAACCATAATAGTAGAGCATTGTTCTTCTAGTAAGTGCTCTGTGGTAACAAATCTGAAAACTTGAGGAGAAACCGGAGGAATTGTTGGCACTCCGGCCTGCGCAAGAGATTAAGTATTTGGCCTGATTGCCCCGAGGGGAAAAAACAACACTTGTTGTGTGACAGGGCCAGATCTGAATTGGGTTTCGGAGAATCTGGTGGCTGGCTGTGTAAAGCAGTGACTAAGACGCATGGCAAAGTCCTGGCATGAGGGGAGTGCTTTGGCATGCCCTGTGCCACTCTGCAAGTCTGTCTGGCCACCCCTACGTCCTTCCAACTGTCTGAATCCGCCCTACCAGGTCTTGCTGGTCTCTCCCTACCACTGTCCATATTATCTTGCAGGCAAAATGGCCACAGATGATACAGACTGACGGTTGAATTGTGGGCTTTTCAAGGAGGAGGACTCACTCCCAGACATTCACCCTATGGCTTCCCTCAAACATGCATTGATCATCAAGGGCTTTAGATACTTCCCACTGTTGAATCAACTGGTTGAATCAACATTGTTTCTACATCATTTTAACAACAAAAATTCAATGTGATGACATTAAATCAACGTGGAAAACTGATTGGATTTGCAAAAATGTATCAATGTAAGGGAATTTTGTATTTTTAAAAACCAAATTTGAACCTAAATCCAATGACATAGGGGCATTTTTAAATATTTTTTTTCACATTGAATTCACATGAATTCAAAACTAGACATTGAATTGACGTCTTTGCCCAGTAGGTTTCAGCACTTAGCAACTGGTGTAACAGTAGTCTTAACCTTAACCAACTTGTGAATGCAACAAGCAAGACCACGTAACGAGCCATGGACCAGGGTATTGCGTATGTACACTGACATCACGTCATAGCACACAGCACTGGATGTTCCGTGCTGCCGTGCTGAAGATACCGGCATCATGGTCCACCGTGCACCCCCCTCCCTCCCAGTTAACAGATGACTATTGGGACATTGATAGAAACAGGCAGAGCCACTTCGGAATCCACATTAGGCTGATGCACGGCTCTCAGTTAACCAGGCACTTATGCAAGAGGACACTAATGATCTGCAGGGGCAGTTGTGGTTAACCTCTACGGGATCGGTGTCCCCCCCCGCCGGATGGTTGAGCTAACGTGCGCTAATGATTAGCATGACGTTGTAAGTAACAAGAACATTTCCCAGGACATAGACATGTCTTATATGGACAGAAAGCTTCAATTATTGTTAATCTAACTGTACTGTCCAATTTACAGGAGCAAAGTGAAATTTACAGTGAAAAAATACCATTCTATTGTTTGAGGAGAGTGCACAACAACAAAATACTTTTATCACGGCAACTGGTTTGATGCATTCACCTCTGAAGGTAGTTAATGTACTTACATTCATTAATCTTGCTCTGATGTGTCATCCTGAGGGTCCCAGAGATAAAATGTAGCATAGTTTTGATGAAATCCATTTTTATGTAGGAACTGGGTTCTACAGTTTGAACCCCTGCTGTGTCTGCCCCCCCATATCTAGATGTGTGAAGGTTAGTGTCTTTTCTGTAGGGAAGTTAAGTATCCATCTATGACATTCCTGGAAGTGTGTAACTAAAAAAAATTATTACCATATCATTTTTGTATGTTCTCTATAGTTATGTACTTGAAAATGTATCAATTTACCAATTCGGCACATTTGGGCAGACTTTTTTTTATTGTATTTCACCTTTATTTAACCAGGTAGGCTAGTTGAGAACAAGTTCTCATTTGCAACTGCGACCTGGCCAAGATAAATCAAAGCAGTTCCACACATACAACAACACAGAGTTACACATGGAATAAACAAACATACAATCAATAATACAGTAGGAAAATCTATATACAGCATGTGCAAATGAGGTAGGATAAGAGGGGGAAGGCAATAAATAGGCCATGGTGGCAAAGTAATTACAATATAGCAATTAAACACTGGAATGGTAGGATGTGCAGAGGATGAATGTGCAAGTTGAGATACTGGGGTGCAAAGGAGCAAGATGAATAAATAAATACAGTATGGGGATGAGGTAGATTGTATGGGCTATTTACAGATGAGCTATGTACAGGTGCAGTGATCTGTGAGCTGCTCTGACAGCTGGTGCTTAAAGCTAGTGAGGGAGGTAAGAGTCTCCAGCTTCAGAGATTTTTGCAGTTCGTTCCAGTCACTGGCAGCAGAGAACTGGAAGGAGAAGGAAGAATTGGCTTTGGGGGTGACCAGTGAGATATACCTGCTGGAGCGCGTGCTACGAGTGGGTGCTGCTATGGTGACCAGTGAGCTGAGATAAGGCAGCAGAGACTTGCAGAGACTTGTAGATAACCTAGCAGAGACTTGTAGATAACCTGTAGCCAGTGGGTTTGGCGACGAGTAGGAAGCGAGGGCCAACCAGCGAGAGCGTACAGGTCGCAGTGGGGCTTTGGTGACAAAACGGATGGCACTGTGATAGACTGCATCCAATTTGTTGAGTAGAGTGTTGGAGGCTATTTTGTAAGTGACATCGCCGAAGTCGAGGATCGGTAGGATGGTCAGTTTTACGAGGGTATGTTTGGCAGCATGAGTGAAGCATGCTTTGTTGCGAAATAGAAAGCCGATTCTAGATTTAATTTACAGTTTAATTTAGAGTTTACAGTCTGACACCTAGGTATTTGTAGTTGTCCACATATTCTAAGTCAGAACCGTCCAGAGTAGTGATGCTAGACGGGCGGGCAGGTGCGGGCAGCGATCGGTTGAAGAGCATGCATTTAGTTTTACTTGCATTTAAGAGCAGTTGGAGGCCACGGAAGGAGAGTAGTATGGCATTGAAGCTCATCTGGAGGTTAGTTAACACAGTGTCCAACGAAGGGCCAAAGGTATACAGAATGGTGTCGTCCGCGTAGAGGTGGATCAAAGAATCACCAGCAGCAAGAGCGACATCATTGATGTTTACAGAGAAGAGAGTCGGCCCGAGAATTGAACCCTGTGGCACCCCCATAGAGACTGCCAGAGGTCCAGACAACAGGCCCTCCGATTTGACATACTGATACAACATTTTGAACAGTAATGCAATGTTTCATTGGATCAGTCTAAAACGTTGCACGTACACTGCTGCCATTTATTGGCCAAAATGTAAATTGCGCCTACACTCCTAAGTGATATAATGGCCTCTCTCTTGCATTTCAAAGATGATGGAACAAAAAAGAGAAAAGGCATGTTTTTTTTCTTTGTATTATCTTTTACCAGATCTAATGAGTTATACTCTCCTACATTCATTTCACATTTCCACAAACTTCAAAGTGTTTCCTTTCAAATTATATCAAGAATATGCATATCCTTGCTTCAGGTCCTGAGCTACAGGCAGTTAGATTTGGGCATGTCATTTTTGGTGAAAATGTAAAAAAAGGGTCCGATCCTTAAGAGATTGTGGGCACGACTGAACGAAATGCAGAACAGACGGAATGCATGCAATCTCTCTGAAACATACAATCATAACCACGAAGAATGGTCCCCATTGGGTCATAGCTGAACTGTGCTGTGTTGGGTTGGCAGACATCTCACAAGGAAAATGTAATCAAAGCTCGGAGTGGTTCACAGGATCTGTTTGGTGGAGGCTAAACAAGGTCAGTAAACTGCAGCTTGCATATTAAACAAACTTAGTTAAGCTGAGGGACTCAAACAGGTCCAGAACAAGGGGGTCAATTTTCTTTCAATTCAGGTAATTGATTTACAATTCATGAATGGAAWAGGATTGGGCAGTTTTCAAGTTATAGATTGAATTGTAATGTTACTTTTTCTGGTTTGAACTGAATTTGTACCTGGAAATATAGAACCGTAACATGTTTCTGTTAACTGTTTAACAGGCCCCCTGAGCCAATTTGATGACACGCACCCGTCGGATTACTAACTGTTAAACTGTTTAATGGTGCTCACAACTCAAAGCCATCCTCTGAGCAACAAACAAACCCAAACARCCCCATAGAGAATATTCTCACCCAAAACCAAAATGTAACCAGTGTGGTCTCATTGCTTGAGCAGCATGGTACTTACAGTCCAGACACAGAAAGATCCAGCCACACAAATGAGTGACCCAGATAAACTGGTCCAATTCTAAACCATCACAATGATCAGAAAGGGGAAAAAAGCAAGTGAGAGAAAAAAACACAAAAGGCAGAAGAGGAGAGAATTCCATGAAGACCTCCACTGACACTGCTAAYGCATGCCCTACTTAAACGTTAATACATGAGTAATGTTGTTCCCATGCACATGCAGCCGGACCCCGGCTATAACAATACCATGTCTATATCATTGACATCTCCTGTAGCTGAAGGCTTTCCCGCTACAGCTTGCTTGTATGCTCTCCCTCCCTCCTCATTTAGATGAGATAAGACAATAGCATATTGTTGGAAGTGAAGCAATGCCCAAGGAAAATACAAAATATTTTCTTATATGCACATGATGGTTAAAGCTCACGCAGGGATGCACTGTGCAGGCCATTGAAAAAAGAAAGGGATACAAAAAAGAGGGATGAGAGAGACAAAACGTCAAGAAGGGGCTTACCGAGGGCTTTGAGAAGTTCGTCAAAATTCTCACTGCTCTTCATTTTCCAGGTACCGGCAAAGTTGGGCATTTCTGCTGGGGCTGACAGTAAGGCTGTGCCTGCAAAGAACCTGCTCCACGCTCTGTGCTTCCTATACCCTCTCTCTCTCACTCTCCTCCTTTCCTCTGCTTTGCACTCTCTTGTCCACTCACAACCTCTGCCTCTCTCAATCTTCCTCTCTCTCCTTTCTGTATCTCCCTTTCTGTAGCAGCTTCAACTTCCTCTTTGCCACGAGATAAAGCAAGTGTCTCTATTCTTCATACACACCTTTTTCTTACTGTCTGCCTTTTACTCCCTCTATCTCAATTGTAGTCTCACTCTCTGACTCTCTCTCTCTAGTGTCAGTTTTGACCTTGTCTCTGTCAGTAGTTATAGCAAGTGTCTTTAATCTGAATAACTATAGGTCCCTCCCCCTAGAAGCCCTGTCCTATTATTAACGTAAGACATTTGACACAATCTGTTCTGAGACTAGACAGAACACACCAAATTTGTCCTTCCCTAACCCAGACTGGAATTCAGAACCGAGATGACAACCTTTGTAAGCATGTGTGATTTTTTTTAAATTCATGTAAAATATTCATATTTTTGGTATGGTAATCAATTACATTTTCTGATGGAATTAACATTTTAAAGTCATGTCTGATACTTCCAGTAAGTGATTGTGTATTGTGATGGGAATAGTTTTTATTCATGGCCCAATCTTACATGCTTATGGCAAAATCTTCGGATATGGGTAACCCACTACCATATGGTTGGAAATGGAAATCCTTTATTCATTGCATCCTAACTTATTGTATACCTTATATCGCAAATTGGTCCGCTCATATGAATGCTCATATCGCTCTCAATAGTGAAACCTTTACCTTTTGTGGCACACTAAGGGAACCCGTGTGGCTCAGTTGGTAGAGCATGGCACTTGCAATGCCAGAGTTGTGGATTCAATGCCCATGGGGGACCAGTACCAAAAAAAATGATGCACTCAATACTGTAAGTTTCTCTGTATAAGAGCATCTACTGAAATTAAGGGAAAAAAAGTAAATTCTGAGGGCTTCATACAATAAAATATTTTAACTTGAACTACTTTTTAACATATTGATTGATTTGATCTGTTTACCATCACTGAACGATACAATAAGAAGCAACTTTACTGGACAGTTTTTAAAATAATGCAAAATTGTAAACAATAATTACAATTTAAATCATTTATTTCCATTGCCCGTCAAGGCTTCTGTGAAATAACTCAAGTGAAACAGCTCAGCTGGAAAGTTTTGAAAATGCACCACTTTTGGATTAATCGTTTTTTGGGGGATTAAAAATTTAATTTCCTTCACCTTGACACAGTTTGCCTCCAAACTCTAAATCCAATAATCAGGCTAAAACGTTGTTTTTTTTAACAGCTTAAGCAGAAGAAGTAGAAACTCCCCTATCATTTCATCATTACATAATCACCCCCGGAGGACATGGAGAAGGAAGGGAGCGCGTGCTCTAGTTGGAGTAACATCAGTGGTTAATTGTTATGAAAATCTACCAAAAAGAAGTGTAGGTGAATAAAGCTTGGGGTTGTGGTATGAAAATGGAAGGAGAGAGATCAGAGGTTTCTGATCCTCACAGTACGGGTCCCTTAAGCCAGACATGGCAAGCAGACACCAGATGAGCATTATCACGGCTCCAAAGCACTCGGGCCTGTCAAAGAATTCATGCCAGAGAAATCAGGCCTACCTGCCTGGGAGATTAGAGAAGAAGGGAATATATAAATAGATGAAAGAGAAAATGAAAAGTTTCAGACTCAACAAAAGACAAGCACCCCATATCTTTCTCCCCCCTAAAAAAAAGACATGCATAGGCCTACCCCATTGTGAGTTTGGATTAGTACTAGTAGATATATTGCAGTAAAACAAAGATTTTAGGACATTTTGAACCATTTCAGATGTTTTGGTGAAAAGTACATATTTTGTCATGTACTTTGCGCCGAGCAAAGCTGATTGAGTATTGCAACTTATATATTTTTAAGTGAATGTTTGCTGTAAGGACCCATGTCTAAAGTGTACTTGATGATGGATCACAGCAATGACACTGACAATTTCTGGAGCATACAAACTGAACATCGAATACATTGTTGTAACATAGCCGATATGTTGGTTGAGGGAAAAGTAAAGAAAACCATATTGTAAGAAGGTCAAAATAAATAAAAACTTGGTAAGAAAAATCACATCTTTACCCACAATAGAGGAACAGGAAAAGCTAAGTACAGCAAACATGTAAAGGGTTTTAAAAACGGTGTCTTTCTCAAATCAATGCAAACCCATTAACATCAGCTGCATTAAAAAAGTAACCTCTGACGTGAGTAATTCCCTTTTAACATGTTGCAGTTAATGCAAGACATCAACTCATTATTAACAATAATTTCCCAAGTCGACTATAATGAGTCATGTGGATGTGCCTCCCAGTGAGGCAAACCGCAGCACTGAGATCAGTAATGAGGTGAAACAAGCTCTGGAAGCGAAGACCTGTGGCAGAAATGGGCAGAATGAATGCACTTCATTGCTTTTGATGAGCAAAATGTTCCCTGCAAAAAAACATAAATAAGTCTGAAGTGTACTTGATTGAAAGAAACGCTGGTCTGGAAGTAAACACTTATTAGGAGCACAGAGGAACAATGACGCACTTCCTTCCACTAACAACTGCATTTGATTCAGCTCAAGAGCCTTCTGAACATAGAGTACATTCACAAGCACACACACACACACACACACACACACACACACACACACCCACAACACACACACACACACACACACACACACACACACACACACATTTGTTTATTATGAAGTAAAAGACTTTGTGGAGATGGTATGATGTGCCCATGTGCACTGTTGTGAGCATGTGTTGCAGAAACAATTAACCAACCCCCCTTAAACTTCAAACGGCTCGACAACATCCGCTGAAAAGGCAGAGCGCGAAATTCACAAATATTTTTCCGAAATATTTTACTTTCATACATTCACAAGTGCAATACCCCAAATTAAAGCTGAACTTCTTGTTAATCTACCCATCGTGTCTGATTTCAAAAAGGCTTTACAGCGAAAGCACACCATATGATTATGTTAGGTCAGAGCCTAGTCACAAAAAACATACAGCCATTTTCCAGCCAAAGAGAGGAGTCACAAAAAGCAGCAATAGAGATAAAATGAATCACTAACCTTTGATGATCTTCATCAGATGGCACTCATAGGACTTCATGTTACACAATACATTTATGTTTTGTTCGATAAAGTTCATATTTATATCCAAGAATCTCAGTTTTTTTCTTAGTTTTTGGTCAGTAATGTTGTGCCTCGAAAACATCCGGCGAATTTTCAGAGAGCCACATCAATTTACAGAAATACTCATCATAAACTTTGATAAAAGATACAAGTGTTATGCACAGAATTAAAGATATACTTCTCCTTAATGCAACCGCTGTGTCAGATTTCAAAAAAGCTTTATCCGAAAAAGCACACCATGCAATAATCTGAGTACGGCACTTAGACACAAAAACAAGCATTACAGGTACCCGCCATGTTGTGGAGTCAACAGAAGTCAGAAATAGCGTTATAAATATTCCCTTACCTTTGATGATCTTCATCAGAATGCACTCCCAGGAATCCCAGTTCCACAATAAATGTTCGTTTTGTTCGATAAAGTCCATCATTTATGTCCAAATACCTCCGTTTTGTTAGCGCGTTTAGTTCACAAATCCAAACTCACGAGGCGCGGGCAAGTCCAGGCGAAGTTCAGACGAAAAGTCCAAAAAATGATATAACAGTTCGTAGAAACATGTCAAACGATGTATAGAATCAATCTTTAGGATGTTTTTAACATAAATAATAATGTTTCAACCGGAGAATTCCTTTGTCTTTAGAAATGCAATGGAACGCAGGTCGCTCTCACGGCCACGCGCGTGACCAGCTCATGGCATTCTGCCAGACATCTGGTTGAAACAGCTCTCATTCTCTCCCCCTTCACAGTAGAAGCCTGAAACAAGGTTCTAAAGACTGTTGACATCTAGTGGAAGTATATGACCCCATAGACACTGTATATTAGAAATACAATGAGTTGGATTGGCAATGGATTTTTCTCAGGTTTTCACCTGCCATGTGTGTTCTGTTATACTCACAGACATCATTCAAACAGTTTTAGAAACTTCAGAGTGTTTTCTATCCAAATATACCAATAATATGCATATATTAGCTTCTGGTCCTGAGAAGCAGGAAGTTTACTCTGGGCACGCTTTTCATCCGAAAGTGAAAATGCTGCCCCCTATCCCAAACAGGTTTTAACAGGGATACATAGAGACATACATGGTTATAACCAAAGTGGCATTAAAAGGACCAGTGTTGGACTTACCATTAGGCAGAAGAGGCAATTGCCTCAGGCCTCACATCATCATGGGGCATCATGAGCAGGGCATAATAAAAAATAGTAATCATTAAAAAAAATATATACTTTTTCCGCTTGAGGCCCCCCCATGCTCTGTCGTGCATTTCTTTAGTAAAAAGACAGGCACTGCTGATATTACTCATCGAAGCAGAGGCACAGGACGTGTACACTATATATACAAAAGTTTGTGGACACCCCTTCAATTTACTGGGTACGGCTATTTCAGCCACACCCGTTGCTGACAGGTGTATAAAATCAAGCACACAGCCATGCAATCTCCATAGTCAAACATTGGTAGTACATAGACTTACAGAAGAACACAGTGACTTTCCACATTGGCACTGTCATAGGATGCCACCTTTACAACAAGTCAGTTCGTCCAATGTTTGTCCTGGTCAACTGTAAGTGCTGTTATTATGAAATGGAAATGTCTTGGAGCAACAACGGCTCAGCCTCGAAGTGGTAGGCCATCCAAGCTCACAGAACTGGACCGCAGAGTGCTGAAGTGCGTAAAAATCCCCTGTCTTCGGTTGCAACACTCACTACCGAGTTCCAAACTGCCTCTGGAAGCAACATCAGCACAAGAACTGTTCGTTGGGAGCATCATGAAATTGTTTTTCATGGCTGGGCAGCTGCACACAAGCCTAAGATCACCATGTGCAATGCCAAATATTGGCTGGAGTGGTGTAAAGCTTACCGCCATTGGACTCTGGAGCAGTGGAAACGCGTTCTCTCGAATGATGAATCACGCTTCACCATCTGGCTGTCCTACGGACAAATCTGGGCGAATCTGAGTTTGGCAGATGCCAGGAGAATGCTACCTGCCCCAATGCATAGTGCCAACTGTAAAGTTTGGTGGAGGAGGAATAATGGTCTGGGGCTGTTTTTCATGGTTTGTGCTAGTTCCAGTGAAGGGAAATCTTAACGCTACAGCATACAATGACATTCTAGACAATTCTGTACTTCCAACTTTGTGGCAACAGTTTGGGGAAGGCCTTTTCCTGTTTCAGCATGACAATGCCCCCGTGTATAAAGCGAGGTCCATACAGAATATTGGTTTGTCGAGATTTGGTGTGGAAGAACTTGACTGGGATGAATTGGAATGCAAACTACGAGCCAGGCCTAATCGCCAAACATCAGTGCCCGACCAGTGCTCTTGTGGCTGAATGGACGCAAGTCCCCGCAGCAATGTTCCAACTTCCCAGAAGAGTGGAGGCTGTTATAGCAGCAAAGGGGGGACCAACTCCATATTAATGCCCATAATTTTGGAATGAGATGTTCGAAGAGCAGGTGACCACATACTTTTGGTCATGTAGTGTATGTGTAGCCCATGTATCTGATACTGTCTGGCCAAAAAGAGTATGGAATGTCAAACTCTTTTTGGCCTGACAGCATCAGGTACATGGGCTACATATAGTAAGAGAGAGGGGAGCTGCTTTGCTTGCTCGGATGCTTTCTCTAGTGTGACAGTTTCAGCTAGAGCTCTGCTGCCCGATCCGAGCCCCGACATTATAGATTGTGTTGGGGCCGGGTAGGGCCTGTTTTTTCATCAATAACTAGGGTACAGGTAGGGCTCGGTATCACTAACATTTTGAAGCTGAACCCTTTGCTCATGCTCTGCTGAGCAATACAGTCATATCTGACTAAGATCATAAAATGGTGTCAGAGGTGCTTCAACCTCGTCAAATTTAAGACAGGAGAGATTATTTCACATACACTAATAATGTTCCTTGAGTTTGTCTCGTCAATGAGCAGAGTTGGCCAAGCGGAGCCGTTGCTATGGAAACTCACACACTCAGAGCCGCCATGAGCAGAGTGCATGCAGAGCGTGCTGCCTTGTGATCTCGTTGGTCTCAGTATGTGTTTCACCTGTGCTGGCCCAGCTGGTTTTTAATTTAAGAGCTACTTAAATTGGAAAAGAGCTGTTGGGAGAGCTACACCTCACGTAAACTGAGGCGCGATTACCAGCTCAACCTCTTTAGTTTGAAAGAAGCCAGAGGTTTTGTGTTTCCGCTGTTTGTTTTGCTCCATATTCTTTTTCCACCCTATACTAAATTGGTTTGGGTTTTTATTTTATGATGTCTTTTCGGAGGCAAACCTACAGATCTCGGATCTTAATATGACCCATTTTGTCGCAGGAGGAAAATAATCCTGCAGCAGGAGGATTTGAATAAATATTTTAAACCTATTATCACCGCCAGGGGGCAGCTGGAAGCTGTGTTTGTGGGCTACACAATGCATACCATACCTAGGGGGCTATGGTTTGGGGAAGGCTCTGCAAACCAACCGACCTCATACCGTCAAGAATTCTCACAGTTTGCACATGCATTGTGAACTGCTGTAACTCAGTGGTCTGAGCAGCACACTTTGGCTCCGGGCATCACGAGTTCCCGCAAAATGCTGGCAATTGTTTTGACACTTTGTATGAATGGAAACTAATATGTTGGTGTAGCATACTGTTATTATTTAACCAATCCAAAGGCTGCTGCCTACCTGCCTCCAAAGGCACCTACCTTAGTAGGTAGCACTTTTCCAGTAGGTTACTACCATTTGGGACGGTATTCGAAGGCAGCATCACGTGATAGTGCATTCACATTCTACCGAGCGTGAGACGTTTGTAGCCACTGTAGTGCTAGTTATTCAGTGAACAACTATCCCAAAATGTAAATATGTAACACAAATAACATGTTACAGAATCGATCTCTGTAACGTCACCTCTTAATAAATGAAGTTGACACAGCAGAATAATTATCCTACGCTATATGGTCCTCCTCTCGCATATTACTTGGTCTGCTGCTCCATCATTGTGGATATGACAGGTAAACTTGCATGCATGAGATCTTATAGGCTACGATTTGAGATAGCTAAATAAGCTATTTTACTGACTGTTTAAGAATGATTAATAGCCAGAATAGCGGTGTTTCACTGTGAAGTTAATATTGAATTAGAGCTGCTGTTTTTTTTCTAATGAGTAGACTAGCATTGTGATAAATTCACACATCTATCACACCCGTGCCATGTTATTAAATTACACCATTCAAGATAACATGGTTTATTAATATTCGTTGATAATTACTATTGAAAATCTAACTAGATTAGAAAGCCTAGGCTACTTCACCCTAATGTAAGCTAAATACTGGCAGTCAAAAGTTTGGACACACCTACTCATTCAAGGGTTTTTATTTATTTTTTACTATTTTCTACATTGTAGAATAATAGTGAAGACATCCAAACTATGAAATAACACATAGAATCATGTAGTAACCAAAAAAAGTGTTAAACAAATATTTTTATATTTGAGATTCTTCAAAGTAGCCACCCTTTGCCTTGATGACAGCTTTGCACACTCTTGGCATTCTCTCAACTAGCTTCATGAGGTCGTCACCTGGAATGCCTTGTTCAAAGTTAAATAGTGGAATTTATTTCCTTCTTAATGCAACCCAATTACCAGCCTCAGAAATTGCTGCCCAAATAAATGCTACAGAGTTCAAGTAACAGACACATGTCAACATCAACTATTAAGAGGAGACTGAGTGAATTAGGCCTTCATGGTCGAATTGCTGCAAAGAAACCACTACTAAAGGACACCAATAAGAAGAAGGGGCCAAGAAACACGGGCAAGAAAAAGCCATATCTCTGTCTAGTGTCTGTGCTCTTTTGCCAATCTTAATCTTTTATTGGCCAGTCTGATATATGTATTTTTCTTTGCAACTCTTCCTAGAAGGCCAGCATCCCGGAGTTGCCTCTTCACTGTTGACGTTGAAACCCGTGTTTTGCGGGTACTATTTAATGAAGCTGCCAGTTCAGGACTTGTGAGGCGTCTGTCTCTCAAACTAGACACTAATGTACTTGTCCTCTTGCTCAGTTGTGCTCCAGGACCTCCCACTCATCTTTCTATTCTGGTTAGAGCCCGTTTGTGCTGTTCTGTGAAGGGAGTCGTACACAGCGTTGCACCAGATCTTCAGTTTCTTGGCAATTTTTCCCATTGAATAGCCTTCATTTCTCAGAACAAGAATAGACTGACGAGTTTCAGAAGAAAGTTATTTGTTTCTGGCCATTTTGAGCCTGTAATCGAACCCACAAATGCTGATGCTTCAGATACTCAACTAGTCTAAAGAAGGCCAGTTTTATTGCTTCTTTAATCAGGACAACAGTTTTCAGCTATGCTAACATAATTGCAAAAGGATTTTCAAATGATCAATTAGCCTTTTAAAATGATAAACTTGGATTAGCTAACACAACGTGCCATTGGAACACAGGAGTGATGGTTGATGATAATGGGCCTCTGTACACCTATGTAGATATTCCATAAAAAAATTATCTGCCGTTCCCATCTACAATAGTCAATTACAACATTAACAATGTCTACACTGTATTTCTGATCAATTTGATGTTATTTTAAATGGACAAAAAAATAGCTTTTCTTTCAAAAACAAGGACATTTCTAAGTGACCCCAAACTTTTGAACAGTAGTGTGTGTATATATATATAACGATTTAAGATGTCTTTGGTACATAATTGGTTCAAATCATACTTTATGTGCTTGTATACTTGTCACTAATTTACCTCCAAAGATATTTCACTACCCCCCTAAAGAAGGTGGCAGCAATAGACCTTATGGGTGAGTCTGCCAATAAATGTAACCTTTATTTAACTAGGCAAGTCAGAAGAAGGAGTAGTGGTAGTGGTAGTGGGATATCGCATTTTGCAACGTGGTTTAAAAAAGGGGGACACAGGAAATTAGTTTAAAGAGTATATTGAGTAGAACGTCATTAGATATAGTCTCAAATATTTMTTTGTATTTTTTAAGAGCATCGTGGCTGACAAGTAAGATTTAGTTTCTACCTGCCTCTGGCCCACACTTCAGTACAGTACGTGGCGGTAATGCACCATAACGTTGGATACCAACCGCCGATAAACCCCACCGAAGAAGAAGAACAGCGCTTCGAAGTTGGCTGCTTCGTGATTTCGACGCTTGCCTTGGAGCTCCAGTATCAAACGTAACATCACTAATTAATATGCATCTTTCAGCAATATCCAGGTGTTCTAATTTATTATATTTTTTTCTGCATTTCTGGAGTAGCTATAACGTTAGCTAGCTTTGCCAGATAGAGAAATAGCTATTTAGCTAGCTAACTTTACTTAGCTAACGTTATGTGAATTATTTGACTTTCAGGACGTAAAACTACTTGCAAGATTTAACGAACAACCATGAGCACTCAAGTAAGTGAAATAATTAGCTAACGTTAGCCAAAGCCAAGGTTAGTAGGTTGCTAAGTTAGCTAACGTTACTTCCTAGGTCTGTAATGTTCTGTTGTTTTAGGTAGCTAGCTAACAGTTATCTGCTTGGCTAATCTTGCGAGTAAAAAACATACAGGCGTGCTGAAATCAACATGAATGTGTCTGTTTCAGACATTGTCAGGTTCATTCATTCTCTCAGTAAGTCTCTGGGGGTGAACCAAAATCTGAATTTACAGAAGACGTTGAATATGGCGGTTTTCATTTTAAGCACATGAAGCAGCCATTCACCAGCATTTCCAAGTTTAATAATGTCAAAATAGGCTAGTGAGATACCCCTACCCGAGGTAGAACAAAACACATCCATGTTTTTTCACATCCCTAATGTCGCCCATTTTATGAAATGGATGGTTGTGCAAAAGTTATTGAATATTTATGAAGAATGTAAGCTTTACTTTTTGGTAGCTAATATAATAGACAACTTTCCAAGTCAAATTTGCTTTCATTCAGTGCTGTATCATCCTATCTGACAAAGATGCATACAGTTACATGTTTTTATTGTTGTGGCTAGTATAATCTAGCCACAGTGGGCTCTGACATCGGAATTTGTGTCCAAGGTTCCTTGAACGATTTTGTATCTTTGGCCCATACTCTTGTAATTGGGTCAAGGGCCACAGATTCTCTTTAGGACCACCATGGATTTAGCCTTAAATCCAATATGGTGTCCAAAATCCAATATGGCTGCCATAATACCATTTAATGGAGGTTAGCTGTCCAGGTAGCTGCACAATTCTGGGATAGATGCAGCGACAAGGCCAGTATCCTTCCTGTATGACTGTCGGGGTATTGGGGCTGTGTGGTGATCAGTTTCAAATTTACAACAGCAGGCACTCAGGATATGCGGCTTGCATTCCAACGATACCCATTGACTAATTGGAATGTTATCTCCGCCTGAATGATGCTGAGGATAAGAGTTTTGGATCCGTTCTGAAATTAACCTGGGGCATTCCCACTCGAACCTGATATGCCTAAATATACAGTATATCACAAAAGTGAGTACACCCCTCACATTTGTGTAAATATTTGAGTATCACTTTTCATGTGACAACACTGAAGAAATGACACTTTGCTACAATGTAAAGTAGTGAGGGTACAACTTGTATAACAGTGTACATTTGCTGTCCCCTCAAAATAACTCAACACACAGCCATTAATGTCTAAACCGCTGGCAACAAAAGTGAGTACACCCCTAAGTGAAAATGTCMAAATTGGGCCCAATTAGCCATTTTCCCTCCCCGGTGTCATGTGACTCGTTAGTGTTACAAGGTCTCAGGTGTGAATGGGGAGCAGGTGTGTTAAATTTGGTGTCATCGCTCTCACACTCCCTCATACTGACTGGTCACTGGAAGTTCAACATGGCACCTCATGGCAAAGAACTCTCTTGAGGATCKGAAAAAAAGAATTGTTGCTCTACATAAAGATGGCCTGGGCTATAAGAAGATTGCCAAGACCCTGAAACTGAGCTGCAGCACGGTGACCAAGACCATACAGCGGTTTAACTGGACAGGTTCCACTCAGAACAGGCCTCGCCATGGTCGACTAAAGAAGTTGAGTGCACGTGCTCAGCGTCATATCCAGAGGTTGTCTTTGGGAAATAGAAGTATGAGTGCTGCCAGCATTGCTGCAGAGGTTGAAGGGGTGGGGGGTCAGCCTGTCAGTGCTCAGACCATACGYCGTACACTGCRTCAAATTGGTCTGCATGGCTGTCGTCCCAGAAGGAAGCCTCTTCTAAAGATGATGCACAAGAAAGCCCGCAAACAGTTTGCTGAAGACAAGCAGACTAAGGACATGGATTACTGGAACCATGTCCTGTGGTCTGATGAGACCAAGATAAACGTATTTGGTTCAGATGGTGTCAAGCGTGTCTGGCGGCAACCAGGTGAGGAGTACAAAGACAAGTGTGTCTTTTCTACAGTCAAGCATGGTGGTGGGAATGTCATGGTCTGGGGCTGCATGAGTGCTGCCGGCACTGGGGAGCTACAGTTCATTGAGGGAACCATGAATGCCAACATGTACTGTGACATACTGAAGCAGAGCATGATCCCCTCCCTTCAGAGACTGGGCCGCAGGGCAGTATTCCAACATGATAACGACCCCAAACACACCTCCAAGACCACCACTGCCTTGCTAAAGAAGCTGAGGGTAAAGGTGATGGACTGGCCAAGCATGTCTCCAGACCTAAACCCTATTGAGCATCTGTGGGGCATCCTCAAACAGAAGGTGGAGGAGTGCAAGGTCTCTAACATCCATCAGCTCCGTGATGTCGTCATGGAGGAGTGGAAGAGGACTCCAGTGGCAACCTGTGAAGCTCTGGTGAACTCCATGCCCAAGAGGGTTAAGGCAGTGCTGGAAAATGATGGTGGCCACACAAAATATTGACACTTTGGACCCAATTTGGACATTTTCACTTAGGGGTGTACTCACTTTTGTTGCCAGCGGTTTAGACATTAATGGCTGTGTGTTGAGTTATTTTGAGGGTACAGCAAATTTACACTGTTATACAAGCTGTACACTCACTACTTTACATTGTAGCAAAGTGTCATTTCTTCAGTGTTGTCACATGAAAAGATATACTCAAATATTTACAAAAATGTGAGGGGTGTACTCACATTTCTGATATACTGTATATATTTTTTTTAATATAGAGACCCGTTCCGAGCGGACCCGAATACAACTAGTCTCGTTACATATTGACCTGGTCAGAGCTAGACATGGTCTGATCCGATCCAAGTAAGGGAAGCAGCAGAAAAGTAATTTTAAGCTACTTTTTATTAACCAGCGCTGTTAAAGCGTGAGAGGGAGAGAGGTGCAGCTCTAGCAGACRGCGATTGGCCCTACTGTGAGCGCGTGACATGGGGACCAGGGAGGGAGAAATGGCAACCAAACAAGCCGACTTGCGCTCTAGTAGACTAATAGCTGCCATAGCTAGGTTATTCACCATAAAATATGATTACGTAGTGCYTGTCTTGGACTGCATCAAACCGGAAGAAGCTACACTGAACAAAAATATGAACGCAACGTGAAATGTTGGTTTCATGAGCAGAAATAAAAGGTCCCAGAAATGTTGCCTACTCAGAAAGTTTCGAAATTCTTAATTTTCCGTATTGTCTGACCTTCATGTCTTAAAGTAGTGATGGACTGTTTCTCTTTGCTTATTTGAGCTATTCTTGCCATAATATGGACTTGGTATTTTACCAAATAGGGCTATCTTCTGTATACTACCCCTACCTTGTCAGAACACAACTGATTGGCTCAAACGCATTAAGAAGGAAAGAAATTCCACAAAATAACTTTTAACAAGTGTCATGACTCCAGTGAAGATCTGAAGATTCGGGTTACAGTTGGTCCGCTCTACAGCGCCCTCTCTCTCCCGCAGAGGGGTGAAGTTGGCCGTTTCATGACTGTTGTAAATACTGAAAACACTCTCTCCCACTCTGCAGAAATGGAAGTTAAAAATCCCTTTGTTACAACAGAGCGAGAGTTGCAGTATGGTAACATCAAAATATATTTCTGTAATCCAAACAGTTGGAAGGGTCCGTGGGTACATAAAGAACAATTGTCAGCTCAGTTGTTGTTTTGGGATCTCATTAAGGACGGTATAACAACATAAATGTATCTCTGTGTATATATTTCCCAGTTATCAGGTTTACATCCAAATGTTGTGGAACTTGTAGGATTAAATATTAAACTATTTGTGAGGTGAAATGTGATCTTGGCCTTCTAAATGAGAAAATGGTTTTCATGTAAAGTTTATCCATTCAGTAACCACGCCCATGTGAGCACAAACATTATGCCAAACATAATGGAACGGCCTTTTCCCCCAAGTGTTTAAAAGGACCCGCTGAAKAACTCTATAGACCAGTTACGTGCAGCGTCAGCTGAATACGGTACAAATGGTTAAGAAAACTACAAGACTAGAGATCAAGCAGGCGGACGGTGTTGAACCGGTTGTCATAAATGGTCAGACTCTATGAGACCAGAAAAACGTGGAGAGTGGCTGCACGTTGAAATGGTTAGAAACTAAGAAGGAGATGACTACACAGGAACATTCAGTCTGCAGCTGTTTAAGTACTTTAGTCTGGTAAACTTGACCGAGAACCACCGGGTGGTACGTTCAAAGAYCCATTCTAACGAACACTTCCTCTGGAAGATCCGTTCTCGACTTTCTGTCGAATTACTCCCCATAGATGGATCGAGCGTTTTAAACGGAGAGACAGCAAAGACATACACACGTAAATATGTACATTGCAATTATTTCGAAAGAGCGGCCGTTCATTAGCTAAGTATTCGCATTTCCATGAGCATAGTTATCAGCTGTATGTACGTTGATGGAATTCCTGTCTCTCCCTTTCCCTCTGTTTTGAATCCGGCATTTTGTGTAACAAGCTGTCATATCAGTTTTGTCCACTAGGGACTTTTCATTGCATTGTGTAGTAATCAATGTGCAAGCTATTCTGTTTGTGTTTATGTAATTATGTGTAGTTAGTAAATCAATAATTAACCCATTTGTATATCGCAGATTCATAATTTATGCTAGGGTTCATGCAGATATCCAAGAGTTTTGCAACATTCCGAATGAGACTGAAGATAAATAAGAATTAATTGACTGACGTAAGAGAGAAATATCTTGTTTAGTCGGGAGATAGTAACTTGTTAAATAACTTTTCCCGTGGTGCCCCAGATTACTACTTAATTAATTGTTATATGATTAATTGCATAATAATTGAATGTGGTATGTCATTTTTTTCAAAAATAACAGTCAAACACAGTGGTTAGAGCATTAGGCCAGTAACCGAAAACCGAAAGGTTGCTTGATCGAATTCCCGAGCTGACAAGGTAAAAATCTGTCGTTCTGCCCCTGAACAAGGCAGTTAACCCACTGTTCCCCGGTAGGCCGTCATTGTAATTAAGAATTTGTTCTTAACTGACTTGCCTATTTAAATAAAGGTTACATTTTTAAAATCATTTAAAAAGACACGGTACAAGGCACACCTGTTAATTGAAATGCATTCCAGGTGACGACCTCATGAAGCTGGTTGAGAGAATGCCAAGTGTGCGCAAAGCTGTTAAGGGTGGCTACTTTGAAGAATCTCAAATATAAAATGTATTTTGATTCAACACTTCTTCTTTTTTTGGTTACTACGTGATTCCATATGAGTTGGTTCATAGTTTTGATGTCTTCACTATTATTTTACGATGAAGAAAATAGTAAAAGTAAAGAAAAACCTTGGAATGAGTAGGTGTCAACTTCTGACTGGTACTGCATATGCCTGCATGTATATATGTGTTGRTGCTCATGTCTCCGCCCTAACAATGAGTTGTCCCAAAAGCGTGAAGGCTATAGAAACGCATTGGGCTTATTTTGGCTTTGCCTCTTCCTCTCTGGATAAAATCTGACCTTTCCTGCTGCTGGATCAGTAATTGCAGTAATGAGTGATTTTATTGCCGGTGGATTTAGACCTTGTTTTTGAAGAACATACCGGAAGTAAGGACAATAGTTGCTTAGCGAAACTCCATTATTTTTTAAGTACTGAGTGTATTTTTAAGCTGGTGAATGGCAGCTGCCTGGGCTTAAAAGAATCGCCATATTCAATGTCTCCTGTAAACCCAGATTCTGTTTCGGGTAGGGGGAAGCCATGTAAGGTGATCACATAATGAGTTGTGAAAGCTACCTGTGCGTGATTCAATATCAATTTATTTTCTTTCCAGTACAGTATTCTGTTCAAGCAAGAACATGGTGAGTTTTGTCTTAACTCATCCTCAATATTAACCCCCCTGTTACAGACTCATTACATATTTAAATGACTATTTTCCTTTAAATGGAATGTCATTTGACACCTTGTAATTCCATTTTTGGTGTGTCTAATATGTGTGTTTGCCCACAGCCCACGACGATGCCATCTGGACTGCTGCGTGGGGTAGAAGTGAGCGGGATGGATTGGAGACAATAGTCACTGGCTCTCTGGACGACATGGTGAAAGTCTGGAAATGGTAATACACTGCATATTTTGAATTGAATTGAGCCAGTACGGTCGGTCTACACTAAGTTGACTGCTCTGTTCTCTCTCTTGCCACTCAGGTCAGACGAAAAGCTGGAGCTGCAGTGGACCCTGGAGGGCCACCAGCTGGGTATAGTCTCAGTGGACGTCAGTCCCAACGGAGCCATAGCAGCCTCCAGCTCGCTGGATGCCCACATACGCCTCTGGGACCTTGAGTTCGGCAAGCAGATCAAGTCCATGGATGCGGGCCCAGGTAGGACATTGTCTGGTGGCTTTTCAGCCACATTATGTCCGGCGAGGGCATGTGTAGCAGCAAAGGCTGGGGACAATGCCATTTTCATTCAGGAAATTCATGTAAACTCCATGAATTGAAAAAGCCCATTCAGTTATTTTTTCATGATTTGGGATTGACCCCAACCATGATCTTCAACATTGAAGTTGAAGTACTATGCTCAAATGTGGTTCATAGGGTCAGGTTTTGTCAAGCTGCCACCCTGTACAAGGCTCACATGGCTCAACTGAGTGATCACGACCGACAAACTTGCAGCCAAAGCTATTGACACAAGACATATTCCCCTCTGCAGTTGTGTATGATTTGTTTTAGTTGTTGACTAATTGTAGTTCAGGCCATAGCCATAGGAGTTATAACTCAATAAATTGGTTATAAAGCCTGCTGAGCTGACTAACCCTGTGTCTGTTCACCAGTGGTGGCAGCCCTCCGCTCCTCTCTCTGATTGAGGGGTTGGGTTAAATGCGGTAGACACATTTTAGTTGAACGCATTCAGTTGTACAACTGACTAGGTATCCCTTTTCCCAAATAAAACGTGTGTTTAGTGAGTCCGCCAGATGAGGCAGTAGGGATAACCAGGGATTGTCTCTTTTAAGTGCGTGAATTGGACAATGTTTCTGTCCTGCTAAGCATTTAAAATGTAGAGAGTACTTTTGGGTGTCAGAGAAAATGTATGGAGTAAAAACTACATTATTTTCTTTAGGAATGTAGTGAAGTAAAAGTTTTCCAAAATATAAATAATACAGTACAGATACCCCCAAAAACTACTTAAGTAGTACCTTAAAGTATTTTTACTTAAGTGCTGTTCACACTGTACAGTATCCTCAAGGGTCACACCTTTATTCTGTTTCTCTCGTCGTTCCAATAGAACAGCTTAAGGAGAAACAAAGTAGCGCAGAAGTGTCCTGGCTTTTACTTCTGTGGGCTTCAATGTCACCCTTATGTTTTCTCTCTGTGGTTTTCTGTATTCAGTAATGTAATGAAGGGTATTTTGTCTCATTCCAGTTGATGCATGGACAGTAGCCTTCTCCCCAGACTCCAAATACATTGCCACAGGAAGCCATCTTGGAAAGGTCAACATCTTTGGGGTTGAAAGCGGCAAGAAGGAGTACTCTTTGGACACCAGAGGGAAATTCATACTGAGTATAGCCTACGTAAGATACAGTCAAGATTGAATTATGTTTATTGTGGGAAATTTTACTGATTATTACAATAGAACAAGTGTTCACTCAAAATACATATTATAGGTCCCCACACACACACACACACACACATTTTTCACACTTACAGTGTTCGCTAGTTTAACAACACATCTTGTCCAGCTGTGTATGTAACATTTCACATAAACCCTGTTTTTTTTGTCTGCATCGAAGTAGCGGTCCTTGTACATAGCATCGAGCATGGTGGTGACACAGTAAAGAGAGAATGCCACCRAATCGCTTGTTCACAGCCTGTGTCGGCAGTTTTGTTGAGCAGGCGTTTCAATGCCATGACCGAGGGTATCACGTCTGCTGCAGGTGCAGTTGATGAGCTTATTTATCGAGTCAGTTCGAATGGAGCTAGCTAGTGTGTTCATGTTTCAAACATGTTCTCAAATGCCATTGAAATGGCAGCAGCGGTATGACAACCAGCACAATCATGAACATGCAATCCTCAACGACCCACTGTGCTGTCAGACTCAGCATGCTCATGGGGCTGATATCGCTGGTCCAAATGTCAGTTGTGACGCTATTACTGTGTAACTCTGGTAGGGCAACATCTGAAAAATAGCGCACTTGGTAGTGTGTACCGGTGCTCGACCAGTCGGCGAATGCCAACATCACCCACGACAGAGAACAGTTGATTGTCAAGGGCAATGAATCCCATTATCTTGGCGTTAATGGATTTCGCCTTTGAGTTGTCTCGCTGAAATGTTCTTACTCTTTCAAATCACTGCTGGACTTGCTGACTGCTTGTTGACTGATCCACACAGCAGGATTGTGGGTTAGGAATGCTGTGTTGCAAGTGTAGCGCAAAATTTGACGTGGTGTCATTAACGTCATGCACCTACATTTATATAGGTATGCAGTCAGCTTTGACAGTCAGTGTCAGGTGGCGATAATCAATGGCCATTTTTAGAGTGAGGAGAGAGGATGGAGGAAGCGTGCCTTGAAGCTCTGGTATCTTCTATGACATGTATTATCTGAGTTAGGCCCACTGAATTATACTACAGAGGAGCAGCTTCTATGGAACTTTGAATGTCTTTGAACTTCCCAGTTGGTTTAACGTTGAACCAGTGAAAATGTTAGCTAGCTATCTAACAAGTTTGTTTGCAGAGCAGCTCTAAGTTAAAAAAACACATTTACTTTTTTTTGAAGTTAATAAATCCAATGTGAAACGTGATGACTTTAGTATCCTTAACTAGTATTGAAAAAGTCAATCCATTCTTCTTTAAACATCTCTTCTGAATTACACTTAACATTCACATTGTCAGTAGGCTATAGTAAGCTATGCTTCAGAAGGGAGGGGCAGGTAGCCTACGCACACCCACTGGCAAAGATTTACAGCTGGCAGGCAGACACTGCAGTAAGTTTCTGAGTGACAGAATGAGGGCTTGGCATAGGTGTTTTTTTTTTGGGGGGGGGGGGCAATTTGTGGGACTGGGAAAAAATGCCCAGAACTTAAAATATTATCACCCGCTTCCCCCGGTTCCGCCGCATCCACGGTGAAAGGTGGCAGAGCTAGAGCGGTGTTTGTCAGAGAATGAGACGTCACGAAAATCGGTTTATACGTGAAAACGTCTGTAGCGTCCAAACTATTATGACCCTTCTATGGAAAGATGACTCTCACGAACACGATGGTGTTCTCCGTTTTGCTCATATGACCCCCCCCCCCCCCCCACCCCAAAAAAAAGCATCTTGGGACTTACAGCTGATCTGCCAACTTCTGTCTGTAGCGTCCGAACAGTTTGCTACACACTAATATGGCCCCGCTGTGGAAAGGTGTCTCTCTCACAAACAAGTCAGTCTGTCATGGAAAGAGCAGGTGTTCCTAATGTTTGGGTTACTTGAGTAACCCCGGTTCTATGAGAATACAAGTGAGCTGTCACTGCTTTTCTCTGCTTGCAAGAGCGCAAGGAAGAGGCACGCTCGAGAATAACCAGTTGGCGGGCGAGTGGCTCCCTTTATGAAGGAGAGGGACTCACTTCATTCGCCACTTTACCTGTGTCTCTGACACTGTAATTGGATACTTCAAGCTTGTGACCCACCTTGCTTATCCCATAAAACCAGGGTTACACAAGTAACCTAACATTTTAAAGAACTGAGTTGCTGCTGATCTTACTTTTCTCTGACCTTTTTTTCAGAGCCCTGAAGGTCCCGAAGCTCATGCACATGTGCGGATCATGTTCTGCGCATGTTTATGCTCTACTTTAAGTAGTAGGGAACAGGCTACTCTGGCAAATGGTGCTTGTTTAATAAAGTTAGATCAAAGCTGAATCAATGTCTGCAAGATCATAATATTCTACATAACAGAACTGAATATAATAGCGTAGTATGTTACAGTAAGACAAATCCCAAATTTTTCGCGGTAATTGAGGTAATATGTACATGTAGGTAGAGGTAAAGTGACTAGCAGCATAAAAAAGGGGGGGGGGGTCAATGCAAATAGTTAATGTAGCCATTTGATTAGCTGTTCAGCAGTCTTATGGCTTGGGGTTAGAAACTGTTAAGGAGCCTTTTGGACCTAGACTTGGTGCCCGATACTGCTTGCCGTGCGGTAGCAGAGAGAMCAGTCTGACTAGGGTGGCTGGAGTCTGACAATTTTTAGGGCCTCTGACACTGCCTGGTATAGAGGTGTTGGATTGCAGGAAGCTTGGCCCCAGTGATGTGCTTGGCCGTACGCACTACCATCTGTAGCACCTTGCGGTCGGATGCCGAGGAGTTGCCATATCGGGCCGTGTGTTTGGGTCATGTGGACATCAAGGAACTTGACTCTCTCTACCTGCTCTACTACAGCCCTGTCGATGAGAATACACCGGTAGGCTAGCTACAGTTTAACACCATCTGCTCTGAATTTCGCTCACTTTACATCATTCAACTACTTCGAAACGACACTATAACTCGATCTAAATCCATATTGAGACTGAGATCAAATGGTTGGTATAGAGATGCTTCATAGTTATTTCACCGGTAAAACTATCAGTCACGATTGACAGTGCGAAATGTGAAGGAAAGGACACAACAAATGTGTGTATAGTAGAGGTAAAGAAACATGCGTAGAACATCTTACGCACATGCGCAGAAGCTTCGGGACCTTTAGTGCTCGGGAAGAAAGGTTGAGAAAAGTCGGAGCCACAGCCTTTAAAGAATTGTCAGTGCTGCAACTATCAAATGTTCCCGATTTTTAATGAATTCACTTCTTCAGCTGGCAGTGGTTCATAGTTTTTATCCCACATTTCCCCCATGATTACATCAATAACATCTAGTTAAACGTTCAAATACAACTGCTCAAAACAAGCTTTATAACTATCAGAAATACTTGAATTGTATTTTTTCCTATCTTTTTTCCAGAGTCCAGACGGAAAGTACTTGGCCAGTGGAGCTATAGATGGAATCATTAACATCTTTGACATTGCCACTGGGAAACTACTCCATACGCTGGAAGGTACATTCTCTGGCCTCTGTGTCCCTCAACCACTTTCTCCCACAGCCAAGCACCAGTCGTCATGTCACCAGAATAAGACCCTTGTTATTTATTGGAAAGCAGCATCAAGCACATCACTGTGCACTTTCAACACCCAGTGAAGTTCATTACAATTTATTTAATCTGTAGCCTATTAAACTTAATGCTTTCCTGGGTCGTAGTGGGATAATATACCATTGCGTGATTACAAGTTTACGCCTATGGTTATTATATCAATATTTGCACATAAAGGTGTTTTGGTCATTTCTCGCATAAATTAATTTTACCGGCACAAAAAGATCCCACCTTTTGCGTATTTTGTTTTGTCAACATTTGTTAAGTACTTTACTCTCATAAAAAGGTTGGATGGAAACCTGGTTAGTAAAACATTTCACTGGCTGCTATGTGACTCAATCAACAATGGACAATGTCATGCRTCTTCATATTGAAGGGGTATAGCTCTCACGAATTGTCAGCACTGAAGACAAGCTGTGTGTGTTTTAATCGAGCATGCTGTCTCCCCCTCTCTGTAGGTCACGCCATGCCTATCAGATCGCTGACGTTCTCTCCAGACTCACAGCTCTTAGTCACAGCCTCAGATGATGGCTACATCAAGATTTATGACGTGTAAGTTCACTGGGGAGTTAATGGCCATCTGACTCGCCTGCTCTCATTTTAGGGTATTGTGGTGTAGAATAAGAATCCTACAGACTGTTCCAAACAAGTAAAAAATGCATGGCTGTATTGCTTTGTGTTCAAGKCAATGTATCCATGAATTGAATATTGGGGATATATTTGAAACAACTTTCTAAATCTTGGTGGTTCTCTTTGAGATCCAATTGAAATGTCAAATTACATTATGTCGCTCAGGTCCACGCTGACTTCCAGTGATGGCTCACCCTAAAATCACCCCAAAGTTTGTCAGATCTTTTCAGACCTCAACAGTGGGTGTTGCTGTTGCTATCACGCTCCTTTTTTGGAAAACATGTAATTATTTGAAAAAAAGTATTAACTGACACATATGGTTGCAAAGCTACCGGTAATATGGCAATCTTTGGTAACTTTTTGTTCATTTATACATAAAAAAGTTAGTATTATATTGTCTATAAGTTTCTAGTGGCTAGACCATATGGTTCAAGATAAAATAGCCTAATTAATGAAATGGTTCAAGATAAAATAGCCTAATTAATRAAAAAAGCATCTAATCAACAATGGCATTATTTTCAATTTACTCTTCCAACTTTTTCCACAACTGCCACCAGTTTGGAGCAAAAACACTGACAACAAAAACATAGTAAAATAAATGTGTAAATATGCGGAAACCCTCATTAAACACCAATGGTATACGCTAAATTGATGATAATTTATAACTTTGTTATTCTATTTTAAAATATTAACTTTTTTTTGGTTGAATTTTACCCCCTTATCTCCCCAATTTCGTGGTATCCAATTGTTAGTAGTTACTATCTTGTCTCATCGCTACAACTCCCGTACGGGCTCGGGAGAGACGAAGGTCGAAAGCCATGCGTCCTCCGAAACACAACTCAACCAAGCCGCACTGCTTCTTAACTTCTTATGGCTGCAATCCCGGTAACGGATGATATGACAACAGCCAGTGAAAGTGCAGGGTGCCAAATTCAAAACAACAGAAATCTCATAATTAAAATTCCTCAGACATACATGTGTCTTATACCATTTTAAAGGTAATCTTGTTGTTAATCCCACCAAAGTGTCCGATTTCAAATATGCTTTTCAGCGAAAGCACTACAAACAATTATGTTAGGTCACACCAAACCACAATAAGCACAGCCATTTTTCCAGCGAAAGATAGCAGTCACAAAAAGCAAAAATAGAGATAAAATGAATCACTAACCTTTGATGATCTTCATCAGATGACACTCATAGGACTTCATGTTACACAATACATGTATGTTTTGTTTGATAAAGTTCATATTTATATAAAAAAAATCTGAGTTTACATTGGCACGTTACATTCACTAGTTCCCAAAAACATCCAGTGATAGTGCATAGTATTTCAATAGAAATACTCATCATAAATGTAGATGATAATACAAGTATACACATGGAATTATAGATATGTCAGATTTAAAAAAAACTTTACGGAAAAAGCAAACCATGCAATAATCTGAGACGGAGCTCAGAACAATAGTCAAATTAGCCGCCATGTTGGAATCAACAGAAACCAGAAATTACATGATAAATATTCCCTTTGATGATYTTCATCAGAATGCACTCCCAGGAATCCCAGGTCCACAATAAATGCTTGATTTGTTTGATAATGTCCGTTATTTATGTCCAATTAGCACGTTTGGTAAACAATTCCAAAGTTCACTAAAACGTGACAATGTCCAAAAGTTCCGTAACAGTCAGTAGAAACATGTCAAACGATGTATTGAATCAATCTTTAGAATGTTGTTAAAATAAATCTTGAATAACGTTCCAACCGGAGAATTACATTGACTTCAGATGAGCGATGGAACGGAGCTGCCTCTCATGTGAGCGCGCGTGGTCAAAGAATGTTCACCTCATGGCAGTGGTGACTCAATCCTGTCTCCTTCGGACCCCCTTCACAACAGAGTCATCAGACAGTTCTACAGACTGTTGACATCTAGTGGAAGCCGTAGGAAGTGAATACTCATTCATATCTCGCTGTGATTTCAATGGGATCTTGGTTGAAACTCGACCAACCTCAGAATTTTCACTTCCTGTTTGGATTTTTTCTCAGGTTTTTGCCTGCCATATGAGTTATGTTATACTCACAGACATAATTCAAACGGTTTTAGAAACGTCAGAGTGTTTTCTATCCAATAATAATAATAATATTAATATATTAGTAACTGGGACTGAGGAGCAGGCCGTTTACTTTGGGCACCTTTCATCCAAGCTACTCAATACTGCCCCTGCAGCCATAAGAAGTTAACACAGCGCGCATCCAACCCGGAAGCCAGCCGCACCAATGTGTCGGAGGAAACACCGTGCACCTGGCGACCTGGTTAGCGTGCACTGCGCCCGGCCCGCCACAGGAGTCGCTAGTGCGCGATGAGACAAGGATATCCCTACCGGCCTAACCCGGACGACGCTAGGCCAATGGTGCGTTGCCCCATGGACCTCCCGGTCGCGGCCGGCTGCGACAGAGACTGGGCGCRAACCCAGAGTCTCTGGTGGCACAGCTAGCCCTAGACCACTGCGCCACCCGGGAGGCCCATATTTAAATGAGATAATTAGACACCTGTGGAAATCTGAAGGGCCCAACAAGGCCACTAGATGTCACCTGATAAAATTCCCATAACGTTGAAAGTCACAAATTCCGGTAGTTTAATGGTAAAATTCAAAAGTTTTGTAATATACCCTCCCCTTTTAACCCTAGACCCAGATAATCACCAAAATTCACCCAAAAGCTACAGGTGGTGCCAGTGTATACACTATACAGTGCATCGGAAAGTATTCAGACCCCTTCACTTTTTCCACATTTTATGTTACAGCCTTATTCTAAAATAGGTCAAATTCATTTTTTCCCTCATCAATCCACACACAATACCTCATAATGAAGAAGCGAAAACAGGTTTTTAGACATGTTTGCAAATTTATTTCAAATAAAGAAACATACCTTATTTAAGTACTCAGTTTCCATTGATCACCCTTGAGATGTTTCTACAACTTGATTGGAGTCCACCTGTGGTAAATTCAATTGATGGAAAGGCACACACCTGTCTATATAAGGTCCCACAGTTGATAGTGCATTTCAGAGCAAAAACGAAGCGCAAAAACAAGACAGGATTGTTTCGAACGAAGCACAGATCTGGGGAAGGGTACCAAAACATTTCTGCAGCATTGACGGCCCCCAAGAACACAGTGGTGTCCATCATTCTTAAATGGAAGAAGTTTGCAACTACCAAGACACTTCCTAGAGCTGGTCCCATCATGCGTTACAAAAAAATTACTTGTTTGTCCATTTCTCTTGGAACTTTGTTTTCTTGACTCAACCATATCCTTCTCTTAGCCACCGGAGCCACATGGGCTAGCTACATTTCCCCGCTGCCATCTTCTTGATTTTCCAGGTTCTCCCCGGTGGTTGTTTGTTCATAGCTGTCATGTTGTTCTCCGGCTCTTCCCTCATTTTATTGTCAATAGATTTACGTTTCTTTTTGACAATAAATCGATCCATGTCAACCAGACTGCAAAATTAGCTAGTAGCAAACTGATGTGTGTCGGTCGCTGTAGTTGAGCAGTTGCATTCTATTTCAGCCTTTCTGTTCAACAGCTGCGCTATACTGCCATCTATCTGCTGTCCAGAGTACAATATATATATTCATTAAATTAAGTGATTCAGGCCTGCATCAAACACATTGAATTGAAATTGTATCATTTATGTATTATGAATGGGAAATAGGAAAATTACCGTGAGCCGCAAATTAAGGGCTCATTCGGGCCGCGCAATGAATACCACTGATTTGGAGTAAATTTTTCCCAGAAGGGTGGAGGCTGTTATAGCAGCAAAGGGGGGACCAACTCCATATGATTTGGAATGAGATGTTCGACGAGCACATGTCCACATACTTTTGGTCATGTAGTGTATGTATTTTATTAACACTTGGAAAATGTTGTTTTACAGGCAGCATGCCAAGTTGGCAGGCACTCTGAGTGGCCACGCGTCCTGGGTCCTCAACGTAGCTTTCTCCCCTGACGACACGCATTTTGTGTCCAGGTAAAGTGTGTGTGCTTGTCTTAAGTCAGTAACTGTTTTGGTTTTTAATAGTAAGTTCCTAGATCATATTTGATGTGATTTAATAATGGCAGGTGCCAAATTATTGTCACTCGCATTTCTTTCACCATTCCAGTTATGTAAAATCAGTGATAAAGTCAATGATGGGAGAAGGAAGAGGTCCTATTTCCAAAATGTTCCAACAAGTTGTTTTTTTCACGCACATTCAGATTTTAAGGGCTAGAGTCTATAKACTACAAATGACAGGTGTGACGCCAAGAAGTGTTATGAATCTTTGGGATGACAAAATTACTTTTGTCTTTGCTCCTCTCAGTTCCTCAGACAAGAGTGTAAAGGTTTGGGACGCCAGCTCCAGGGTGTGTGTCAACACRTTCTTCGACCATCAGGACCAGGTGAGAACATTCAGTCAACTCCCAACGGCGTACATTTTGTTKAGAAAGCACTTCTCGTTTTACAATCCATAAAGTGCATGCTCGATCGTATTATGGATTGGGTGAACAGGACTCATAGCCTTAATCCGCCATATTATTTTCACCTACAGTCTGATCACAAAAGAAAGAAAATGAGGGAAGGGATTAATAATATTATTGGGTCTAACAGCCATATACAATACAGTACACTCATCTCTTGCCCCCTTCGGTGTTATTGTGGCTGGCCACTCAAAAGAATATGGGAATTGATGTGGCTGTTGTCCTACTATGCCCCCTCCTGTCTTTCTGTTATGTCTCAGCGTTGGCAGACTGAATAATCCGAGCTGTCGTTAGATCTCCACTGCAGACGCCTGTAGGGAGGCTTAATCATCTCTGGAAGAAAGCTACACATTTACAGACATTGCTCTGAGGAGAGATCAGAGGCAGTTGAGTGTCTGGTCTGCTTTCCATTTTTAGCCTCTGTCTGAATGAAAGCTGCTAGGAAGTCAAGAGAGTGATATGGACAAAAGCAGCTGATTAAAATCATCTCTCTTTTGTAGCAGTATCTCTCGTTCCGACTGGTCACAATAGACAGAGGAGCTCTTCTTGCTTTTCAGAGGTCGAATGGATTATTGATGAAAGAACATCCCTTGGTTGTCCCACCATCATTTAATCATTTCAAAGGATGCTTTTTTTTTTTACAGAACAGTAAGATCTGAAAACTTGTCTGAATACATTTGATGGTGCAGTAGTACACCTGCATTCTGAACTGGTTTTGAAATGCCTAGAGTATTTTAAGGGACATGGTGTGTTTTTCCAACTCTGCCACTGTTTTTACACTTAACTGCTGCCTTGCATGTTGTTCAAGTCTTGTCGTCTGCTTTTTTCCCCCCTAGGTGTGGAGTGTGAAATACAACGGCACAGGTTCTAAGATCGTATCTGTTGGAGATGACCGGGCCATCCATATCTATGATTGTCCCATGTGATGCACCAGCTCTCATTCCTACCACCTCTCCCAGCTGCAGACCAGGCAGCCTGAATACTGGCRCTCTAGTAAGAGTACCACAGCTTATCTTGCCTGGCTCATCCTACTTATGGTGCAGCTCAATATTCTGACTTGCTCTCCTTCCTCTCATCTGCACTGATTTGAAAATTCACATTCACAAGCCCTGCTCCTTCTCATGGAGATGGAAGGTGAGGAGAGGAAGTCCATTTAGACTATTGAGATGCACCTATGGCCTAGCTCAGTCAGAACAGCCCATGGTTGCTCCACTGAGCCAGAGCTAAACTGCAATCAAAAATGATTGTGGGAGGTTCAATGTCATTGATTATTTTGCACTTCACTATACCTTGCCCTCCTTTTGTTGTACTCCAAATAAAGGATTTTTTGTATTTTCATTTTCCCAACTAATTTGAGTTAATATTCCTTCCTACCGGTGCAATATTTATTCATTTAACTTTTCAACATTTGCAGTAGATCTAAATTAATGTCCCCRCAAATTAAAATACAGCAGATGTTTCCACAAACAATTACTGTACACAGGATTTCTGTGAAAAGTGAGGAAGCACACATTTCAATCAGCATGAACTTCCATCTCAGGCTTGCACCAAGGCTAYAGTTAGTTATCCTATTACATTACATGCTCAAGAAGGTCTTGCAAACCAGTGCTCCATCCTGTGACCAAAAATCAGTACTGCATATAGAATTAATTCCTATTCCAAAGTTAAGAAAACTGCAACATAAATGGACACATTTGCACTTTGCCCAACTGCCCATGTTAAGGTGGCACMGAAAAGTTTCCCCCGGAATTTTTTTCCTTTACCTGGGGAGGGTCCGTGGGCATGCAGCCACATGAGATTATATTTTTGTAGAAAGATGATTAAATGTATCCCCAACTGATGCACCAGAGTAGGCTTTAATTTATTAGACTGAAGCATGGGRTTTCCCATCCGCATTTACCTCATTGAAAACCCCCAAAGTATGAAATGCTAATATACATTGGCACWACAAGGTTTTTACTAGAAGAAAAAAATTGGTGTTAGGTGGCAATTTGGCACGGTCGCAGGCTGAAAGTTTAGGGTGCAGATAAAATGTAAGTTAATTTCCTGCAATTCTACACATTGTCATAGCTTATGCAGTGTTATGTTACCTGGTTGATTTTATGTTTGAGTCAATGGGGGCTCCATACCATGATGTTTGTAATTTGATTCTCCCTTACGCTCTTTATTTTGGTGATTAGTTCTCAAAGATGTTATTTTACAATATGTCCATTATCTTTTCTACATACTATCTGATTTTAGTCATTTCATTTTACACAAATGTTACCATCACAAATGTTTATTTTAAGAATGTAACATTTTTAGGAGTGGCAGTGATGATAAATCTAGGGGTTAATGGCAATTGGTGTAACATTGAGGATCAAATCAGCTTCAGGCACACTGTAGGGTTGTTACACAAGTAGGCCTGGTCCTGAAAGTGTGAAGTCCAATTTATTGTACAAACTGTCAATGACCTTGCAATTCAAATTCATGAGTTATGATTTTTTGCTAAGCATTAGGAGAAACTTAAAGGCTGGGTGGGTGTGCTGTGACAGTATTTGACATTTTCCATCAAGTTAAAATAACTTAAATCTATTTACTTTATCCAAAACACAGTTGTGACCTGAAATTGTTGCTATCTCATTGAAGAAATAACACCCTATCCAGTTAACATGGGTATACTTCACAACTGAGCATGGTGCCAAATATCGCCACTCATATTTGAGGAAGGTATGAGCAGATGGGCAAATTCATAATGCGTGAATGCTTACAAACAAGGTTAATTTCATGAACTAAAATCAATGAAGTGCAACAGTTCAGTCTACAACTTACAGAAAAAAAGTTGAAATATTCATAACACAACCATATTCACTATAGCATATACTCCATGAAATGTATGTAGTACATTTAGAAACCATTAATTCAATTGCTAAATCAAATTTTAGCCAAGAAACACTTCATAGAGCATTTTATTGTGGCATGTTTCAGGACAATGGTCTCCTAAAATGGCTGCCTCACCATGATCAAAAGTATGTGGACACCTGCTTGTCGAACATCTCATTCCAAAATCATGGGCATTCATATGGAGTTTGTACCCCCATTTCCTGCTGTAACGGCCTCCACTCTGCGAAGGCTTTGCACTAGATGTTGGAACATTGCTGCGGGGACTCCACCAAACTTTACAGTTGGCACTGCATTCAGGCAAGTAGCATTCTCCTGGCATCCGCCAAACCCAGACTCATCTGTCAGACTGCCAGATGGTGAAGTGTTTCCACTGTTCCAGAGTCCAATGGCAGCAAGCGTTTACATCACTCCAGCTGACGCTTGGCATTGCGCATGGTGATCTTAGGGTGTCCATTTCATGAAGCTCCAGACTAAGTTATTTTGTTGCTTCCAGAGGCAGTTTGGAACTTGGTAGTGTGTTGCAGCCGAGGACAGATTATTTTTACACCCTACGCACTTCAGCGGTCCCATTCTGTGAGCTTGTATGGCTTACCACTTTGCGGCTGAGCTGTTGTTGCTCCTAGATGTTTCCACCTCACAATAACAGCACTTACAGTTAAGCAGGGTAGACATTTGAGGGGGCATCTTATGACAGCTCAATGACTTTCAACGTTGCACTCTTCAGTAAGGCAATTCTACTGCCAATGTTTGTCTATGGAGATTGCATGGCTGTGTGCTCAATTTTATGCAACTGGTGGAGCTGAACTAGCCAAATCCACCAATTTGAAAGGGTGTCCACCTACTTTTGTATATAGTGTACTATTCCCATATAGTGTACTATTCCCAACAGTCCACAAGCATTGAGGGCAGGAGTAGGTAGCTCTGTTTTTAAATTGAGATGTGTTGAGGCACCAGTAATTTTACCATGCCATAGTGTTTCCCAAGCCTATTTTGAATAACTTGCTTTACACAAATCATATTCTGTGAAAAAGGGTACTATAGAGCAGTTCTGCTCTTATTCAACATAGCCCTGGTCCTTTCTCACCATAGGAAGAGAACTTGAATGTAATAACCTGCCCTGTCGACAGGCTCTCAGCAGGGTTGTCTWCATTACCTTTGCCAGTGAAACGCAACCATTGGGTGAATACATGAACAWTACAAAGCTGACAAACATGTACCATTTAAAGTTAACAAACACCATTCTTTAAGGGCAACAGAGGGTTTGTGAGTCTTTTTTGAAAACCAGTTTAACCCAGTGTCAAATTTACCAAGCCTTATAATTAGTAAATTAAATGACTCTCCTTATTACACTTTCATTTGCTTACTCTGCTGCAACACACATTTTTCTCCATACCTCTAATTGACAAGTTCCAATATCTACAGTTGTACTCCCTGAAAACAAAAAGGTATGAATCATAATTMATCTGCCCAAACATCATGATAAAATCCACCAACCTCACATTAAAACATAAAAAGGCAACAGTTTTTCAAAGGCAACCCGAATCGGCAATATGGGGGACCAGGTAGCCATGTTTTGTCTGTGTTTGACAGTGTCCCTGGCTACCTGGCCCAGTCTAGCCCGGGTCTGTCCCTGGTTGTCCCTCTGGTATTTACCAGTGTCTAGAGTTGACCAGCTCAGGCCGCAGGCTCAGTCTCTTGAGGGTCTCGTAGCCCACCACGATGACCACGGCCGTGGGGGTGGAGGAGATGATGCGGGCAGACAACCCTTTAGTCATCCCCCAAGGTCCTTCCTCTGCCAGCAGCTGCTTGAAGGTTGCAATGACCGATGACCTGCCCTCCACCTTAGAGCCACAGTGAGAAAGGTTCATATCACCCMAAAAAATACCTTTAGAGTTCATAGAGAAATAGATGGATCGAGGTAGAAAGACAAATGAGGAGTCCCTTTAGAGTCTTGACAAATGCCTACTCAGTTGTTTCTTGGTGAACATGGGAATTTTTCTGGCTATGCATTTAAGCTAGGCAAATCATTCTTATGAACGTTGAAATATCCCCGTTGGTAAAAGTTGGCCTGAAAACCCCTTGAACCTGCTTTGTAAAATATGATGAATTGATCTCATAAGTGCCTTGAACAGTATATACCCCCAAAATACAGTGCATTCGGAAAGTATTCACACCTCTTGACTTTTTCCACATTTTGTTACATTACAGCCTTATTTTAAAATGTATTATGACAAAGCAGAAACTGGCTTTTGGAAATGTTTCCAAATGTATAAAAAATTTAAAATGTCACATTTACATAAGTATTCAGACCATTTACTCAGTTGAAACACMTTTGGCAGTGATTACAGCCTCGAGTCTTCTTGGGTATGACGCTACAAGCTTGGCACATATTTGGGGAGTTTCTCCCATTCCTCTCTGCAGATCCTTTCAAGCTGTCAGGTTGGATGGGGAGCGTCGCTGCACAGCTATTTTCAGGTCTCTCCAGAGATGTTCGATCARGTTCAAGTCCGGGCCACTCAAGGACATACAGAGACTTGTCCGGAAGGCACTCCTGCGTTGTCTTGGCTGTGTGCTTAGGGTCATTGTCCTGTTGGAAGGTGAACCTTCGCCCCAGTCTGAGGTTCTGAGCGCTCTGGAGCAGGTTTTCATCAAGGATCTCTAGACAAGTGTGTGCCTTTCTAATCAATTGAATTTGTCCAATCAAGTTATAGAAACATCTCAAGGATGATCAATGCAAACAGGATGCACCAATTTCAACTATCATAGCAAAGGGTCTGAATACTTAAGTAAATAAGGCATCTGTTTTTTTTATTTTTTTATAAAAATATTCTATAAACCTGTTTTCGCTTTGTCATTATGGGATATTGTGTGTAGTTGTATAAAAAAATATATATTTTAGAATAAGGCTGTAAAGTGACAAAATGTGGAGAAAGGGTCTGAATACTTTCCAAATGCACTGTATATCCAATAAGAGGATCTGGTATGGTAAACTTGAAATGGTTTGCAAACCATGTCACCAGTGATTACAAAAAGGATTAACTAAGACAATAACACTGAATATGAATGTGTCACTCTTCATTCAGTTAAACCATAACAAGGATTGTTTACAGACAAAGCAATATACTTGTGGTTTTACCTGCACTCTGGCCCGCACAACATCCATGGGATTGGTGATGGTGGAGGCTGTGGCTGCTGCCATTGGCCCAGCGATAGCCTGCAGAAGCAGGTGAGGACAATCACTGGGGGCTAGTTTGGAAAGGTTCTCTGTAAACATAAACATAGTGAAAATGTAAGGCGCAAAAACATTTCAGATGCATTTCAAGCAGCTTTAGAATTGCCGATGTCATGTAATATCATAGAAAACCTAGCTAAAATCTAGTACTGCTTGCTTAGTGTCTGCCTGCTATGGCAGGTAAGTCGCCTACCTGCATAAAAATGATAAAAAGGCCACCACACCGCACTATTGGGGATGTAGGTGAGGAGGGATGCCACGTATCCCCGGTAAAATCCCCGGAAACCGTCTGCGGCGCATATCTGCACCACAATGTCCCTGGTTTGTCCGAAAGTCACTTTGCTCTTGGATGTCGCCATCATTATTTTGGGTTTGACCTTGAAGCGGCTCAGGTGTCCCACCTGGCCTTGCATCATGAGCTGCTGAGAGACCATATCTATGGGCACAGTGATGGTCTGGGCCACCAGGGACGCCGCTCCCCCTGCCCACAGAGACTTCACTGTGTTATTGCTGGAATATTGGGACACGTACTTYCTTACCAGTTCGTAGGTGGTGATGTAGGCCTGGCCTGAGATCAAGGTGAAGGTGTTAACCATAAAGCCTCGGTAGAGGCCTCGCGGGCCTTCCGCCTTCAGGATCTTGTAGAAGGCGTCAAAGGTGCCTGTGTAGAGGGACTTGCCCTTCTGCACCTGCAGCCGGGTGCGGATGAGGGTGAACGGGTAGACTGTGGCCCTGGTGGTCATGGTCATGAACACACCCAGGGAGTAGAACTTTTTCTTGTCCAGGTCCTCCCATTCAATGATCCGGATGTTGCGTTTCTTCTCCTCCATCCTRCCTGCTGGTGTCCACAGCTCCTTGTTGAATGGACCGCGCGCCCTCCACAACACCTGATGGACCAAGAGAAGGACATTGAGGCAGGTAGACAACATGGGTCGTTCTGCCTCAAAAAGCACAAAAAGAAGATTATCACGCACCATCTCAGATTGTTTTAAAATAGTTTGTTAGAAACAGATTTAATAAGCATTCCTGCAACATTATTTGTTTATTTAAAGACAATTTGAACTCTGAGAAATTAAGCTAATTGATAGCACCAAAATTGGCCATTTCAATTGATAGAATATTCAATAAATATAGTAACCAACATCGGATTTGAACCAGACCTCATATTATCAATGATTACTTGAGGAACCCAAATAAATTGTCAAAAGCCAACCACAGACCCCCCCCCAAACCAAGCCCACCCAAACGGCAAGTATACAGCATCAGTTCTCTGTCTGACGAGTATTATGAAGCTGCGACTAGGAGTATTGTTTCTTTCTTCATACCATGTAATGTATTATCAGTGAATTTGGTGATGGCCATCTTCCCCTGTTCAGAGAAATTAGTCATTGAAATTGTTGAGTTTATGTACCATCATACAACAGCATATTACCAGGTTCTGATCACAAGATGGTGCTGTTGAATGTCCCCCACACCCTCAATGTTAATTTAAGACTGAACCTTCAAATGATGATTTATAAACGTAAATTGAGTGTTTAAGTTAKAACATACATAAAATAAAAAGCATATAAAACCAAAAAATTGCCTTGAGGACTACTCATTCCTCATTTCATTCTTTCTTTGTTCAGTGCATTAATTGCAGTGATGTCGCTACATCCAAATTGATATTGGCAACCAGTTGCAGTGGTTTGTTCCTTAATGGTGCAGATGTTATGCACCAAAAACAGGCATATGTCCTCTCCGTTTGGCCAAGAGAATTATCTTGCTGGATAAAACTTGGATGCATGAATTTCACATTTACGTCMATGTTTTCATCATCCACAGAATCGGCAATTCCAATCCAGTTATCATCATCCTGATAGCAGCAAAACTAGAATATCAGATACACGCATATTCACCCTTGTATGCTCATCAATGGGTTTCCCATGGTCAAAGTCAAACTTAATAGCATAATCTGTGTATTTGAAGACTCTTTRCATCCATGAGGCTTTTGGAGAGTCGTACAAAGTGATGGAAGCTGTGGGTTTCTGGCAGAGTTCTTGAATTCTAGTTTSCTACTCTGAGTACTGGATTGGAATTGCTGATGCTGTGGAGCAAGGTCATTTTCTTGGCCAAAAGGACACACGTTGTACTCCAAAAACAAGCCCCATCTGCTCCATTAAGATGAGAATTTCCCTATTTAGGACTCTAATCTGCATTTGTTAATGTAAATGGCATGTTATAGAAGGTTCCAGACAGTTGTTTTTGCAATTTCACTTGTTTTTGATAAACTTACTCAGSCTTTCTGAGCCTCATTCTGGAGTTCAAGGCCATCCAAAAAACAYGAACAAAGGCTCCAACACCCAAATACATCCTTTTACAAATGGCAAAGCTCTCAGTATCGTGAACCAGATCTTTAGATGTAGTACACATGAAATTGTGCCATACCCAACTTTATCCGCAACGTTATGATCCATTTTGTTGAACACAAGCAATACTTTGAGAGATGATATGCTATAAACTAGCTAGCTAATAAAGTAGCATCACTGATGAAAGGGGGAACACTAAGTCTGTTGTTATTTTTCTTATGTTAGATAAAAGTTTGCTTGCTACCTAGCCAGCTTCGCAAGTGTGTGTTTCGGTATAGTGTAAACAACTAGCTACTTTCAGGTTGTTTTGAGCTTCGCTATTGTTCTCATTCTGCAAAACATGTAGTTTGCCAACGTAAAATGGCTTAGAGCTCATTCACATACAGTGGGGCAAAAAAGTATTTAGTCAGCCACCAATTGTGCAAGTCATCCACTTAAGAAGATGAGGCCTGTAATTTTCATCATAGGTACACTTCAACTATGACAGATAAAATGAGAAAAAAAAAATCCAGAAAATCACATTGTAGATTTTTAGATTTATTTGCAAATTATGGGAAAATAAGTATGTGGTCAATAACAAAAGTTTCTCAATACTTTGTTATATACCCTTTGTTGGCAATGACAAGAGTCAAACGTTTTCTGAAGTCTTCACAAGGTTTTCACACACTTTGCTGTATTTTTGCCCATTCCTCCATGCAGATCTCCTCTAGAGCAGTAGATTGGGCTGTTGCTGGGCAACACGGACTTTCAACTCCCTCCAAAGATTTTCTATGGGGTTGAGATCTGGAGACTGGCTAGGCCACTCCAGGACCTTGAAAGCTTCTTCACGAAGCCACTCCTTCGTTGCCCGCGGCTGTGTTTGGGATCATTGTCATGCTGAAAGACCCAGCCACGTTTCATTTCAATGCCCTGCTGATGGAAGGAGGTTTTCACTCAAAATCTCACGATACATGGCCCCATTCATTTCCTTCTTATCAGTCGTCCTGGTCCCTTTGCAGAAAAAACAGCCCCAAAGCATGATGTTTCCACCCCCATGCTTCATAGTATGTATGTGTTTTTGGATGCAACTCAGCATTCTTTGTCTCCAAACACGACGAGTTGAGTTTTTACCACAAAAGTTATATTTTGGTTTCATCTGACCATATGACATTCTCCCCAATCTTCTTCTGGATCACCAAATGCTCTTAGCAAACTTCAACGGGCCTGGGCATGTACTGGCTTAAGCAGGGGACACGTCTGCACTGCAGGATTTGAGTCCTGGCGGCATAGTGTTAGCGATGTAGGCTTTGTTATTTGGTCCCATCTCTCCCAGGTCATTCACTAGTCCGCCCGTGTTGTCTGGATATCAGTGGTCTTGTATGTCTTCCATTTCCTAATAATTGCTCCCACAGTTGATTTCTTCAAACCAAGCTGCTTACCTATTGCAAATTCAGTCTTCCCAGCCTGTGCAGGTCTACAATTTGTTTCTGGTTCCTTTTTACACTCTCTGTTGGTCTTGTCCATTTGAGTTTGGAGTGTGACTTGTTGAGGTTGTGGACAGGTGTCTTTTATACTGATAACAAGTTCAAACAGGTGCCATTAATACGGTAACGAGTGGAGGACAGAGAGCCTCTTAAAAAGAAAGACAAGTCGTGGAGCCAGAAATCTTGCGTTTGTAGGTACCAAATACTATTTTCTCACCATAATTTGCAAATAAATTCATTAAAAATCCTACAATGTGATTTTCTGGATTTTTTCTTCTCATTTTATCTGTCATAGTTGAAGTGTACCTATGATGAAAATTACAGGCCTCATCTTTTAAGTGGAGAGAACTTGCACAATTGGTGGCTGACTAAATACTTCTTTTTGCCCCACTTATCTGATGTTTGTGTACCCTGATACGCTAGGTCTAGTTAGGTCTATAAGATGAGTGAAACGCAATATTGTACCAGGCGAGTTGCGTTGAACGTTTTTGTCCGTTGAAGCCTACCTAGCTGCTCACATCATGTTAGAATGTGCGTCTCGCAAATCACACTTAAGCGTTATGTCACAGTCGTGGCCAAAAGTTTTGAGAATGACCAAATATAATTTCCACAAAGTTTCTGCTTCTGTCTTTAGATATTTGTTATAGAATACTGAAGTATAATTACAAGCATTTCATAAAGTGTCAAAGGCCTTTTATTGACAATTTACAATTGAAAGTTCAGCATAAAGACGTCATATGCACCTGTGTGACCCTTCTTTTTCAAGACCTCTTGCAATCCGCCCTGGCATGCTGTCAAGAACTTCTGGGCACAATCCTGACTGATGGCAGCCCATTCTTGCATAATAATGCTCGTAGTTTGTCAGAATTGTGGGTTTTGTTTGTCCACCTGCCTCTTGAGAATTGACCACAAGTTTTCAATGGGATTAAGGTCTGGGGAGTTTCCTGCCATGGACCCAAAATCTGATGTTTAGTTCCCCGAGCCACTTAGTTATCACTTTTGCCTTATGGCAAGGTGCTCCATCATGCTGGAAAAGGCATTGTTCATCACCAAACGGTTCCTGGATGGTTGGGAGAAGTTGCTCTCGGAGGATGTGTTGGCTGTGTTCTTAGGCAAAATTGGGAGTGAGCCCACTCCCTTGGCTGAGAACCAACCCCACACATGAATGGTCTCAGGATGCTTTACTGTTGGCATGACACAGGCCTGATGGTAGCGCTCACCTTGTCTTCTCCGGACAAGCTTTTTTCCAGATGCCCCAAACAATCGGAAAGGGGATTCATCAGAGAAAATGACTTTACCCCAGTCCTCAGCAGTAACTTTTTCAGAATATCAGTCTGTCCCTGATGTTTTTTCTGGAGAGAAGTGGCTTCTTTGCTGCCCTTCTCGACACCAGGCCATCCTCCAAAAGTATTTGCTTCACTGTGCGTGCAGATGCACTCACACCTGCCTGCTGCCATTCCTGAGCAAGCTCTGTACTGGTGGTGCCCCGATCCCGCAGCTGAATCAACTTTAGGAGACAGTCCTGGTGCTTGCTGGACTTTCYTGGGCACCCTGAAGCCTTCTTCACAACAACAACAATTCAACCGCTCTCCTTGAAGTTCTTGATGATCCGATAAATGGTTGATTTAGGTGCAATCTTACTGGCAGCAATATCCTTGCCTGTGCAAAGCCTTTTGTGCAAATCATCTCAGATGATGGGTGTCATGGCTTGCTRAAATGACAAAGGATCCATCATAGTCTGTGACAAACGTGGTCTGTTGAACCTCCCATTCAATTATAGTAATATAACTCAGTTGTACTTGAGGAATACCTACGCAAATCTAGTTTATAAACAGACTCAGGGTTCCCACACCTTCTTAAACATCAAATTCAAGGACTTTCCAGGCCCAATTCCCTCAAATTCAAGGACCCAACATGGCAYAGTTTGAGACATGGATCAAGGTTAATTACTGTTACAACAATGCWAATTTTTATAATGAGAACTAGCAGGCTTTACAGAAGCTCACAGACAACAATTAAAAAGAGAGAGGCTTGAATGTGTGAACAGTGATGGCAGACTACGTGGTCTCTTGCCTTCTCTAACACAGCACAGCAAAACAATATATTTTGTTTAAGTGGAGCGATAAAGACAAAGACTTATTTACAAGTTGAAGAGCTAAGTAACTCCTCGTTTATTTCATTAGCACCAGCTTCACAAAACACRTCGCAGAGTAAAAACACAACCTTTTTTTCCATCAACATGRCCAAATGAAAAGATAAACAAAAACACATGACCATAAATAAAATMTTTTGCAACAAAAGATTAGATAAATGAATTGGATCAAAGTAAATAAAACATTTCCCCAACCATTGTGTTCTGGGGTTGTTGGCCTTTTTGGTTAATTTGCTTTTTTATTTTATTTTTTAGCACTTGCTCATTGAGTAGTGTTTTGCCCTTTCTTAAACTGTTAAAACAGTGCCCAACCCTTGCTTTTTGCTGCTATGCCCCTTCATTTGCTTTTCAGGTAGTGTTTCTATTTCAGCTATTTGTGCTGTTATCTTTAGCACCCTTTCTCAGGCTATAGGACTTGGCAATAAGAGTGAGGGCTTCTCAACCTTTGAGTAAAATGACCAATTTACATTTGGTCCATCCATGGAGATCTGAACCATGTTTTTCTTTGGTAGATCTTCGGTGCTCTTCTCATATACCGCTTTAAGGTCCAATTTAGAATCTTAAAATCTCGTCACAACTTTCCTCATCCCATAAACTGTGAAGGATGGTTTTGTTCTCTTTTAACATAAATATATGCCTTATAGAAAAAGGACATGTTAATCACAAAACATAGCGTGACTGCAGAAAAGCTGTTGTTAATCTAGGGTGTCGACTGTGCAAACCACAAGGTTGAGACAAAATGGAAAAATGCTGAATAACAAGAAGACAGGAACTGAGGAATGTGTAGGAAAAATGCTGAATAACAAGAAAACAGGAACTGAGGAATGTGTAGAAACCAACAAATCAGCTCATTCTTCACAAACACCATTCCGGACATTTGAATCCTGAGTGCTGTGTCTGGGCACCACCGATAGGCTAGCAAGTTTAAACCACGCTAWGCCTCTACTGTGACAGGCCAACTCTAAAGTTGGAACTACCTCTGTCACAGTATAAAAGAAGATGTCTGTACTATTTCAGTCAGTTCTCTGCTTTACCCTGCGTGGTGATACAGTGAACCCGTATATACGAAAATTGCATTTACCATTCTGAGCTTATGTTWAATAAAAATACTTAAAGTATATTCGGTGACTTTGAATCACATTTTATCCTGATACCAGATTTGATTGACGCAACCTTTGACAAAACGGACGTGAAAGTCACACTGCTTTGACWGTTTTTTTCTATTAAGGCTCTTATCAAAGTGAAGTACATAGTCCTCCCCCCCCCCAGCAGACAGTTTTTTAGACAAGTGCTTGAAATGAGGAGCCAAGCCATGTGTGCACACATAGCTGGACTTTGTTGGCCTGCATGCGAAGGTCTTGGCTATTGCACAGTCTGGGAACGTCGCTGAGAACAGCACACCTAAGAGTAAAARAATATATTGATTTCAAACACTTATTTCTGTTTCTAGCCTGTGTGTTAACGTGTGTGTCACAGAGAATATGAAAACAAACATAACATGTTCTTGAAAATAACTTAATGTTACAGGTGACAGTTTATAAACCATGCCACTCACCCGTGCGTTCACTAGAGTGGAAAGAGTAGTGAGACTCCATCATATTCAGACACCACAATGTCTTAGCGCGCAATGTGTCCTCTTTGGGAACGCCAGTTATGACGGACTGTCTTGAGGTGGTGGTGAATGTGGTAATAGTTGTAGAAGACTGTCTAGGTGGGATGTAGATGACGATGACTTTTCCACATAGTTCAATAGTGTGGGAGCTGTAAGAAAATGTATATCCAAGTCTGATGWATGACTARCTAGGTGGCGTTAGYTAGCATTAGTCATGAAACGTTGTSACTAACAACTCTAGCGAACGTCCTTGGACTAAATGTAAAATTTCAGCTAACGTTAGCAAACTGTCATTAATTTTAAATGTTCACTGTCCAGCTCTGCTTGCCGCAAGTTGGCTAACGTAACGTTAACAACTTAGCTAACGTTTGCTTGCTAGCACTATATTGACAGGTGTGATTCTGTGGGAGAACTGACTGAGACATCAAGATAACGTTAGCTAACAACATAGCAAACGTTAATTTTACCGAATAATTCTGTAACGTTARAGTTAATTTACCTAACCATGAAGAGACAGAATAATCTAGCTAACTAATTAACGTTAGTAACTAACTAAGTATGTTGTTGTATTCCGTTCTACATGTTACCAGTGGTAGGACCTACCTGCTTTTAACTTGCAGAGTGCCGTCCTGTGTGATGCTCCAGCAGCATGGCTCGTCACAGCTGCTTCGCCCATGGCGTGAACTTTTATTGACTTGCTGCAGGCTCTGTAATGGGCCATATGGATGTCCCGCGGATCTTTAACAAGCTAGTCTTTGTCARTGTCTTTAGTGAGGCACGAGTCCTGGAATTTACATTTTCCAGGCATAGCTGAAGGTTCGCTTAACGTTAGCTTTCTCRCTTGCTTGCTGCTGTTTAACCTGCACCATCCGACTTCAATCACTGATGCACGCACGTGACCGTCGCACTCTCGAGGCAGGTGGCGCGTGAAACAAGGATGCACAGACAGCGGMACGTAGCCTATTACTGACGTAAATATTTTTTTTTTTATTAACTAAAAGAACTTCAATTTATATTCTTGCACAAAATWTATAAATTCAAGCACTTTCAATGACCCATGTCCATTTTCAAAAACTTTTTCTCAAATTCACAAACTTTCAAGGATTTCAAGGACCCGTGGGAACCCTGCATACTGCATGAAATGTGTCTTGATAAATATTTGATTTTAGTTTGTTAAATTAATGTGTAGCTAACAGATTAGTGACTACTTATTAGGGCTGACCCCAATTAGTCGACTGGTAGATTGTTTGGTCGTTAGGCTGTTGGYCAACCGAGATTGTTTTAATTTGAGCAGTAACATATATATTTGCGCCCATCTCAGTGAACTAACCCATTGCGGACGCCTAGATTAAAAGGCAATTCATGCTTAATCCAAAAATGTGGTCAGAGGCTCCATATGGAGGGTGTGACGCAACTGCTAAGCCTCCAGAGGCATGCAGAGACCAAATCAAGCTCCATACCGCATCGCCTCCCAAATTTTGTAACAATGCGGAGGGCTCTGTATAGCTCCGCATTGACATGATTGGTTGACGGTAGAAAACACAAACTGACTTCCTTGACAACAGCTCTGTGCTGTTCCGCGAAGCGCAAGAAGCATGACTTCTGCGGAGGTTGTATCACCGTAAATGCTGCATTGCCAATGCAGACGTCGGATTGACCATGCGCCCAGATGCACTTCTCTCTCCAGAATGCGCTCTATCCYGCCAATTTGTGCACATTCATTRTTTCATAACTTCATTGTGTGAATTGTTTGCGTTTGAATAGAACACATAATAATAAACACACAATGAGTAACGATAACTTGGCTATATACACGGAGTACCAGAACCGAGTCGATGTAATTGAGGTAGATCTGTAGCAGCCGTGCGGTAGCATGGAGAACAGTCTATGACTTGGGAGGCTGGAGTCTGACAATTTTTTGTGCCCTCTGACACCGGTTGGCATAGAGGTCCTGGATGATGACAGGGATCTCGGCCCTAGTGATGTACTGGGCAGTACGCACTACCCTCTATAGCGCCTTTGGTGGTTGATGACAAGCAGTTGCCATACCAAGTGGTGATGCAGCCAGTCAAGATGCTCTCAATAGTGCAGCTTTAGAATTCTGAGGATCTGAGGGCCTATGCCAAATCTTTTCAGCCTCCTGAGGGGGAAGTGGCATTGCCGTGCACTCGTCATAACTGTGTTGGTATGTGTGGACCATGATAGATCCTTAGGGATGTGGACACAGAGGAATTACAATCTCTCGACCTGCTCCACTACAGCCCCGTTGATGTGGATGGGGTGAGCTCGGCCCTCCGTTTCCTGTAGTCCACGATCAGCTCCTTTGTCTTGCTGACATTGAGGGAGAGGTTGTTGTTCTGGCAACACACTGCCAGGTCTCTGACCTCCTCCCTATTGGCTATCTCATCGATGTTGGTGATCATGCCTACCAGTCGTGTCGTTGGTAAACTTGGTATTGGAGTTGTGCGCAGCCACACAGTAGTAGGTGAACAGGGAGTACAGGATTCGACTAAGCACGCATCCCTGTGGGGCKCCTGTGTTGAAAATCAGCTTGGCGGATGTGTTGTTGCCTACCCTCACCACCTGGGGGTGGACCGTCAGGAAGTCCAAGATGCAGTTGCAGAGGGAGGTGTCCGGTCCCAGTGTCCTTAGCATAGCGGGCACTATGGTGTTGAAGGCTGAGTTGTAGTCAATTAACAGCATTATCACATGGGTGTTTCTCTTGTCCAGGTGGGAAAGGGCAGTGTGAAGTGCAATAGAGATTGCGTTATCTGTGGATCTGTTGGGGCGGTATGTGAATTGTGGGCCCAGCGTGTCTGGGATGATGGTGTTGATGTGAGCCATGACAAGCCTTTCAAAGCATTTCATGGCTACAGATGTGAGTACCATGGGGCAATAGTCATATAGACAGGTTACCTTGGCCTTCTTGGGCACAGGGACTATGGTGGTCTGCTTGAAACATGTAGGCATTACAGATTGGTTCAGGGAGAGGTTGAAAATGTCAGTGAAGACACTTGGCAGCTGGTCAGCGCATGCCCTGTGAATGTTAACCTGTTTAAAGGTCTTACATCGGCTACGGAGAGCATGATCACAAAGTCGTCCAGAACAGCTGGTGCTCTCATGCATTGTTCAGTGTTGCTTGCCTCGAAGCACACATAGAAGGCTTTTAGCTAGTCTGGTAGGCCTGCGTCAATGGGCAGCTCGTGGCTGGATTTCCCTTTGCAATCCGTGATAGTTTGCAAGCCCTGCCAGATCTGCCAGTTATGCTTACACACAGGTGTTCGGAGCATACTAGATAGCTAATTAGTACACGCGGCCACTTAGGTCTTCTGTAAACATGCAATGTAACATAGAGATATGGCCGTGTGGGAACAATAACCCTATATAGGTGGTAGTAATTTCACTTTTCCCCCCCTCCTCGTTGATATGAAAGATACATTACTTATATTTCCAAAACTGTACCACATGCGATGCATTTTAACGTTCAGAACGAGTGTCAAAACCTTAACAAAACTCCCTCGACTATAAGATACTATCGTCAATAGGCACTTAAGCAGTTAGAGTCTAGGAATGGGTTAGTTTTAGATACAAATAATGGCTTCAATAACCATGTTTCCATCCAGTTTTTAATGCGAGTAATGTCATACCGTATTTTWAAAAATCAAGACAGCTGTGGAAACAGCAAGTTTCGGTGTAATTTTATAAATGCAGACAGAATTTGTTAATTCGACATTGTGGGAATTTGTTAGAGTTGAAAATGCGATGGAAACATTTTAATTTCGTTTTTTGTTTTCTCGGTACATTAAAACTTGAGCGAAAAAGTAAATGTGCGCACTACGTCATCACGCACTGMWTTGTATCCGCAACAAGTCAGTTTGGTGGAATCACCACTGGTGGGAACATTCGCATATTTTCTTTTGCGGATTTATTACTTTCGCATGAAAATCGATCCCCAATTGTATGGAAACCTAGCTATTGTGACAATATTTTCTGCAGACAGCGCACACGCAATTGAATAATACAATTTACCATGAGCGCGCTGGTTAAACCTATCGCATGAACTGTTGATAAAAAGCTTAGCTATGTGACATCGTAGGAATAAACATGGTGCATCGACCTTACAAAACAAGGAAACGTGACTTACCGTGTTATAGAGCCATTTTCACATAGCTCAAGACGCCATGTCTATGCTACAGATGGCTAAACTGAACTATAAGTATAACGTTCTAATAGCCTTGTAAAATTAAGCATTCGTTGAAAGGATTCAGACCAGTTAGAATATGGTTTGATATCAAATTCATGCCGTCCATTCGTAGATGTACGGTCACCGATGCCTGAGCGAGCGTCTCGTCAGCAACACTAAAAAAACGTGCTTCCGGGTCACGACATTTTTCTAAATAAAAGTCCCCTCCCTCGCTTATGAAAAAAGATTGCAGTATTACTGCATTACAGTGTAATTTGAGTGCAGTACAACTGCAGTATGCTGCAAATACAGCGTACAAAATAAAAAAAATTACTCTAGTAATTTTGCAGTACAACTGCAGTATGCTGCAAATACTGCATCCAAAATAACATTTGTATTCTAGTAATTTTGCAGTAAAACTGCAGTTACAGTACCATATAACTGCAGTTCAACTGCAGTTTTTCTGCAATTACTGCATCCAACATACCACAGTCGCCTGCATTTACTGCACTTTTTCAGAACTGCAATCTTTTTTTGTAAGGGACGTAACAGTAGAAGTGTCATTAACCTGTAAAATATTAACAGTGATTCATATTTGTTCATATTTAAGTGACATTTGCATTAAATGTGAGTTTTAAAACATGTTCCAAGGTCAAATAAATGCCACAAACACAGTACACTGTATATGAAATACATATTTTTCTAGGTGCCGAAGTAAAAGTGGGGTTGGGATTATTCACTTGGGTTTTTAGAATTTAAATGTGGTGTTATTTCATGGGGGACAGAGGTCTAAATGCCGAGCAACACTTTGTACTCCATTCACTGCACTGTAGGCCTACAGGTGATCAATTACTGAACAAGCAAAACGATTGATAGTGTGTCCATAGAATACAAAACAGCCAATCGCCTCTTTATGCCTCTTCCGTCAAGTAAACGGATGAGGTCCAACAAGTCCAGAACAGCAAGGCTTGGTAACAGCTCCTACTCTGAGGCTGTGAAATCGGTGAACTCAAGTTGAGTCTAAATCGCACTACTTCACTTTTGTACTGTCACTTTAACGCTCTGCTGAATGACTAATTCAGGACTATATCTAATCAATAGATACATTTGCAGTCGGAAGTTTACATACACTTACGATGAAGAAATTTGTTTTTCAACCACTCCACAAATTTCTTGTTAACAAACTATAGTTTTGGCAAGTCGGTTTGGACATCTACTTTGTGCATGACACAATACATTTTTCCAACAATTGTTTCCAGAAAGATTATTTCACTTATAATTCACTGTATCACAATTCCAATGGGTCAGAAGATTACATACACTAAATTGACTGTGCCTTTAAACAGCTTGGAAAATTCCAGAAAATTATGTCATGGTTTTAGAAGCTTCTGATAGGCTAATTGACATCATTTGAGTCAATTGGAGGTGTACCTGTGGATKTATTTCAAGGCCTATCTTCAAACTCAGTGCCTCTTTGCTTGACATCATCGGAAAATCAAAAGAAAATCAGCCAAGACCTCAGAAAAAACATTGTAGACCTCCACAAGTCTGGTTCATCCTTGGGAGCAATTTCCAAACGCCTGAAGGTACCACGTTCATCTGTACAAACAATAGTACAAGATAAACACACCGGGACCACGCAGCCGTCATACCGCTCAGGAAGGAGACGCGTTCTGTCTCCTAGAGATGAACGCACTTTGTTGCGAAAAGTGCATATCAATCCCAGAACAACAGCAAAGGACCTTGTGAAGATGCTGGAGGAAACGGGTACAAAAGTATCTATACCACAGTAAAACGAGTCCTATATCGCATAAACCTGAAGGCCGCTCAACAACGAAGAAGCCACTGCTCCAAAACCACCATAAAAAAGCCAGACCCAGTTTGTAACTGCACATCGGGACAAAGATCATACTTTTTGGAAAATGTCCTCTGGTCTGATGAAACAAAAATAGAACTGTTTGGCCATAATGACCATCGTTATGTTTGGAGGAAAAAGGGAGAGCGAAAACACCATCCAACCGTGAAGCACGGGTGGCAGCATCATTTTGTTGGGTTGCTTTGCTGCAGGAGGGACTGTGCACTTCACAAATAGATGGCATCATGAGGCAGGAAATTATGTGGATATATTGAAGCAACATCTCAAGACATCAGTAAGGAAGTTAAAGCTTGGTCACAAATGGGTCTTCCAAATGGACAATGACCCAAGCATACTTCCAAAGTTGTGGCAAAATGGCTTAAGGACACAAGTCAAGGTATTGGAGTGGCCATCACAAAACCCTGACCTCAATCCCATAAAAAATTTGTGGCAGAACTGAAAAGCGTGTGCGAGCAAGGAGGCCTACAAACCTGATTCAGTTACACCAGCTCTGTCAGGAGGAATAGGCCAAAATTCACCCAACTTATTGTGGGAAGCTTGTGGAGGCTACCCGAAACATTTGACCCAAGTTAACAATTTAAAGGCAATGCTACCAAATACTAATTGAGTGTATGTAAACTTCTGACCCACTGGGAATGTGATGAAAGAAATAAAAGCTGAAATAAGTAAATCTCTCTACTATTATCTGACATTTCACATTCTTAAATAAAGTCGGTGATCCTAACTGACCTAAAACAGGGAATTTTTACTTGGATTAAATGTCAGGAATTGTGAAAAACTGAGTTTAAATGTATTTAGCTAAGGTGTATGTAAACTTCTGACTTCAACTGTAAGGGATCAGTACATGAGTGTTCATAGATGGGGTGTTAACTGACCGGCATGCCTGTAAAATGACCTATATTATCCTAATGATGATGAGCAGGCTGCAGACTTTACACATGTAAATCAGCCCAAGGCCAGCCTGAACGTGCCAAAACATGAATCAGGTCAAGTGTTTTGGATAGACAAATAAAATGTATTTTGAGGCAGTATCCTAGTAAGATCATGCTGCTATAATATCACCCCAATTATGCCTGTAGCCTATCGACGGTTATCACAGAGGTTAACAGCGCTTTTCTTCAACCCATCCTGGTCGCAATTAATCAAAAGGTTTCCATCTTGGACTTGGGTTTTTGGACTGAAAGTATTAGCGATGTGGGTTCAGGTTTTTGTGATTGTGTGACCTATTATTGCCTCGTAAAATAACTAGACTCTGGTGAGTAGACTGGACACAATTGATCGTTTTGCCAGTGCAGTGCTATATTTGAACAGTATAGTGTCCAATAGCTCAATTTTAAGCTGTTTGACCACAGTAAAACTCCAACACTTGCTATGCCCAAGCTTTTAGTTAAAACTCACCTGATTTGACACACAATCAATCGTTTTTCCTGTACAGTGCAATTTGTTTGTGCAATACAACAAAAATATAGTAAGACTTTTGTTAAACATTACATTTCAAAATTGCATCCTTGAACAATAGCACCAGTAAATTAACAAAATGCATACAATCAAAATAATGCTTTCTTAAAAAAAAAATTGTCATTACATGTATATATTTTTTTACCCGTAGGCTATTATTATGTTCTTTACATTTGTGTATTTATGCTCCAACTATTTCTCGATGCTATCTCACCAAATCTGAAACATAAATTGTATGGGGGTGGTAGGGATGTTGGGGAGGATAAGAAAGTTAAGACACAAAAAAATTGGRGTAAAAATWAAATAAATGTTTGGATTATCATGTAATTTGAATGGCAACACATTCCCTTACGCAGCATAATGAAAAATGGGATTTCCAATTTTGGGAAGAAGTTGACAAAACTTTGCAATGGCCAACTGGAAAACCCATTGTCACTAAATGTATTCATATCATACACATAGCGTTTTACCGCAGACCTTTATTTGGAAGGGAAAAGCAGAAAATCGGAAGTGTCAATGTTGCTGCTGTGACGCTAATGTTGCTGACATGACGCTTATGCTGCAATGAGCTAATGCTGCCTGCATGAAAATTGACAAAAGGTGAAAGGTCACACAACGCATATTTAAAAGAACATAGTGTTATCATTTTTATAGTGATTTTTAGATGTGGGCGTTGTCAAGTATGCATAATGTTATTCTCAATGACTGTGATGCAAATGTTTATATTTATTTATAAAAAAGTCGTTATAAGCATTGTCTGTACGTCACAAATTGTCATGTGACATGCTGCACACTCACTTTTTAGTGTTCTCCAACCATACACCAAATGATGTATACATTGAATGGATGTGATACACTCACAGAGATAAATWGTGATATCATCTTTATATATGTCCCATATGGCGTCTATGAGCGCACGGGCAGCGCCATTGAGGCAATCTCTCTGAAGTGGTCAATTTTCTTCTACTTCTATGAGTTGGCAAACAAACTGAAAGGGTGCATACTATCACCTAGTGTTTGCTCACGAGCATAATCCCTTGGCTGATCCCTCCTGATGGCCCGGATGGAATCACGTGAGCCTTCTTTAACCAGTTCCAACCCAAATATTGGGGGGCATCGGTCCAACCCAGTTGAMTACTTTAAAATTATGGAAGTCCTCAATGGCAAGAGTCCTCTAACTCTATGGATACATTTAACAATAAACAATTTGAAAGCTATCTTTGAAAACGTTTTTTGAGCATTTTCACAAATTTGCATTTTATTTWWATWTWTTTWTTTCACCTTTATTTAACCAGGTAGGCCAGTTGAGAACAAGTTCTCATTTACAACTGCGACCTGGCCAAGATAAAGCAAAGCAGTGCGACAAAAACAACAACACAGAGTTACACATGGGATAAACAAACGTACAGTCAATAACACAACAGAAAAATCTATATACAGTGTGTGCAAATGTAGTAAGATTCGGGCGGTAAGGCAATAAATAGGTCATAGTGACAAAATAATTACAATTTAGCAATTAAACCCTGGAGTGATAGATGTGCAGAAGATGAATGTGCAAGTAGAGATACTGGGGTGCAAAGGAGAAGAAAAATAATATCAATATGGGGATGAGGTAGTTGGATGGGCTATTTACAGATGGGCTATGTACAGGTGCAATGATCTGTAAGCTGCTCTGACAGCTGATGCTTAAAGTTAGTGAGGGAGATATGAGTCTCCAGCTTCAGTGATTTTTGCAGTTCGTTCCAGTCAATGGCAGCAGAGAACTGGAAGGAAAGGCGGCCAAAGGAGGAATTGGCTTTGGGGGTGACCAGTGAAATATACCTGCTGGAGCGCGTGCTACGGGTGGGTGCTGCTATGGTGACCAGTGAGCTGAGCTGAGATAAGGCGGGGCTTTACCTAGCCAAAGACTTATAGCAGACTGCAAGCCATGGGTTTGGCGAGATGAATATGAACGAAGGGCCAGCCAACGAGAGCATACAGGTCGCCAGGGCGTGGGTAGTATATGGTTTGGTGACAAACGGATGGCACTGTGATACTGCATCCCAATTGCTGAGTAGAGTGTTGGAGCTTATTTTAAAGGACATCCGAAGTCAAGGATCGTAGGATAGTCAGTTTACGAGGTATGTTTGGCAGTATAGTGAAGGATCTTCGTGCAAATAGGGAAGCCGATTCTAGATCTTCATTTCGATTGGAATCTTAATGTGAGTCTGGAAGGGCAGAGTTTACAGTCAACCAGGACAACCTAGATATTGTAGTTGTCCACATATCTAATCGTAGCAGGCTGATTGTTTGTGTTTGTGGGTATATCCTAAATCCAGCTATGGCATGGCTTCTAAATTAAATTTATTTAATATAGACAGCCATGCCATACTAGCCACCCCAATCCTACATGTTGCTAGCCATAATTCTTGACTTGTGCTCTGATATCTGCATCACTGTTTTCTGCACATTAACACATTACCTAAAAAATGGATCAAATAAAGTTTGCGTTCACAGCTCCAATCCAGATGTGTTGCGTCATACTAGACGTGGTTAAGGAATGTCTTGAAACTGTTTTAACCTTTCTGTTATAACCTTTTCAGCAAACAGATCTTCCAAAGTGGGGAGTTGCAATCTTACCAAGGATCACCTTCAATGCTCCGTTGTCTCCACCAAGTCTCCCCAAAAAGGATTTTCTGAGTTTAAAGCATTAAAACTTTCAAATAGCTCTTTTTGACTGTGCTGGCGCTTTCGTGCCCCATCCAGCACCAGTCTGACCCCTACCTGCCCTAAGCTCTCTCCTGCCCCTTACACTAAGTCTGAATTGCCTGTTGCGTACCTAAAACTGGACATGCTTAAACCACCTAACCAAGCCTTAAAGGCAATGGGACTCACCCAGAAAAGCTACTCTCCTAACGATTTATCCTCACAAATATCTTGATATGTATCAGTCTGGTGTTTTCTGTAATGATCTTAGTGATCACTGTTTTACAGCCTGTGTTCGTAATGGCTGCTCAGTGAAACAACCTGTCCTGATTTGTCATAGACGCTTGCTAAAAAAWWWTTATGAGCAAGTCTTCCTTCCTCTGTAAAATGGTATATAATCAGCTCTGTCGAAGACGCTTGGACCTTCTTTTTTTATATTTCCAGTGGTATTTTTAACAAACACGCCCCCATAAAGAAAAGGAGAATTAAAAACAGATTCAGCCCCTGGTTCGACCGTGATCTGACAGAGTTACTCCACCTCAAGAATTGCATTTGGCGAAAGGCTCGGCACACGCATACTCAGGCTGACTGGCTCTCGTTCAGGCAAATGAGAGATAAGTGCACTCAGGCTATCCGGAAGGACAAAGTTATTTACTTTAAGGAGCAGTTCTCTCTCTGTGGGTCTAACCCCAAGAAGTTCTGGAAAACGGTTAAAGACCTGGAGAATAAACCCTCCTCCTACCAGCTGCCCATGTCCCTTAATGTTGATGATGTGGTTGTTACTGACAAGAAGCACATGGCCGAGCTCTTTAATCACCACKTCATTAAATCAGGATTCCTATTTGACTCAGCCATACCTCCTTGCCTGTCCAACATTTCCTCATCTCCCACCCCTTCTAATGCGACTATCCCCGATGCTTCTCCCTCTTTTTCCCCTGCCCCGCTACAAAGTTTCTCCCTGCGGGCAGTCACTGAGTCCAAGGTGCTAAAGGAGCTCCTTAAACTTGACCCCAAAAAACCATCTGGGTCAGATGGTTTAGATCCTTTCTTCTTTAAGGTTGCTGCCCCTATCATCGCCAAGCATATCTCCGACCTTTTTAAYCTGTCTCTCCTTTCTGGGGAGGTTCCCATTGAGTGGACGGCAGCCACGGTTCATACTTTATTTAAAAGGGGAGATCAAGCTGATCCTAACTGTTACAGGCCTATTTCTATTTTGCCCTGTTTATCAAAAGTGTTGGAAAAACTTGTCAATAATCAACTGACTGGCTGTCTTGATGTCTATAGTATTCTATCRGGTATGCAATCTAGTTTCCGCTCAGGTTATGGATGTGTCACTGCAACCTTAAAGGTCCTAACTGATGTCACCTCTGCCCTTGATTCTAAGCAATGTTGTGCTGCTATTTTTATTGACTTGGCCAAAGCTTTTGATACGGTAGACCATTCCATTCTTGTGTGCTGGCTAAGGAGTATTGGTGTCTCTGGGGGGGTCTTTGTTCTGGTTTGGCCTCTCTCAAAGAGTGCAATGTATAAAGTCAGAAAATCCGCTGTCTCAGCCACTGCCTGTCACCATTGGAGTACCCCAAGGCTCGATCCTAGGCCCCACGCTCTTCTCAATTTACAGATTCAGATTATACAGTCTTATACTCAGCTGGCCCCGCCCCAGATTTTGTGTTAAATGCTCTACCACAAAGCTTTCTTAGTGTCCAACAAGCTTTCTCTACCCTAAACCTTGTTCTGAACACCTCCAAAACAAAGTTCATGTGGTTTGGTAAGAAGAATGCCCCTCTCCCCACAAGTGTGATTACTACCTCTGAGGGTTTAGAGCTTGAGGTAGTCACCTCATACAAGTACTTGGGCGTATGGTTAGATGGTACACTGTCCTTCTCTCAGCACATATCAAAGCTGCAGGCTAAAGTTAAATCTAGACTTGGTTTCCTCTATCGTAATCGCTCCTCTTTCACCCCAGCTGACAAACTAACCCTGATTCAG